>NC_135845.1:8040000-8047500 GCF_029677425.1 Wolffia australiana
TTTTCATTCTTTCATTAAATTTAGGACTAATTGTATTTATTAGAACAAGCATTGAGTAACATCTTTAACTCTGAATATTAAGGTTAATAAAAAAATTTGACTGGGATACTCCATTTATTACATCATTAATGTGCCAAAAAATTCCTTTGCCTCATTCCCTCGTCAAATATCATAACATGGGCAAGGATCCCACATTGCAATCAAAGGACTGATCACTTGTGAAGCAACGAACCATAATTTTATCACAAATCCCTGGATCAAATGATCATGATTATTTAATTAGATATTTTAAGATAGCCCTTGAAAGCTCAATGGGATGGAGGCACGAAACTAAAAAATTAGATATCAATCCATACTGAAAATTATCCCTATGATTTCTTCAAAAAACTATACTGATACAACTAAAGATATACAATAATTCCCTGAACATAAAATTCCATCCGTGCTTCTGATAATTGTGAACCTTGTATGCAATCTTCTATATACATTCATAAACAAATGACTCTAAAACTTGTAAGAGAATCAGTATCGTTTTATAAACTAAAAAATACATAAACTAAAAAATACACAAACCAAACATAAAATTATAAGAGAATCAAGTAACCCATAAAACTACGTATGTTATCTCTCTATGTCACATTTTAAGTATGAAAAGGGTGTTGAGAGAAATTGAGGAACACTATGAGGCAATGTTTCTATTTGGCATGTAAGTAAACAAAGATAATGCTTGATTTGATCAAGAAGAACATTATAGGAACGCCTGGACTCAACCCACATGCTGGATTAAGTATTCCAACAAGTGATGGGAACCTAGAAATTAGATGACCTACATCTTGTTTTTGTATGGATTTCACGTTCAAGACTGATGATGCCATTTTTGAACTCTCTCTACCATTCAATCTATTAAAAACACAATGGGTAATTTTTTATTCAAAAGGACGTCCCATTATTTAAAAAATTGAATATGATTGTCCTTTTCCAATATCTACAGAGGATGGCATATACTTAAATCGCGGATTAAATTGAGGTGAATCAAGTGGTACACAAATATCTGCACACTGAAATATCCTTATTAAATATTATGGTATGAACAATCTACTACTTCACATAAGGAATGGAAATATCCCTAGAATATGGAGCTAGTTTAAAAATGATATTAAAAAATAATATTGATGACAATACTAATGAAAATACTTACGAGATTTGACAAAAAAACGATGATGGGCAAGAAAATCATGGTGATGGGACCAACGAGATCATAGACCTCTAGACAAAATACTTATTGTTGGCTAATGACTAAGCCTAATGCCGTATCAGGGGACCCCTAGCCTAGGCTGCAGATACACAACATGAATTAAAATGGAAGAGAGGCCTTATGTATGTTATATCTATATTATGAAGCCATAAATGTGCACCAGACATTGAGTAAGAAGTGCTCATCCAGTATTCTGGTTCCTTGTTTCTATAAAGAGTGTTTGTTGTGCTTCCTAAGGTCATGATTGCTAGAGTAGGCTTCTTATCAAACAATTGGCATTATAGAATGTGTCATGCCATCATGCCATTGATTGATAGTTGTTGCTCATGAAGCATACATCTTAACTGACTGCCTTGTTCCATTGAGATATTTAGCAATTTTTTACACCCTTTTTGCATCCATCATCCTCTGTGTTTCTCAATGCTATTGGCCATGATTTTTTACACCATTTGACTGTTGGATAATATAGAAAATTAAGGTGTAATTTAATGTCATGTTAACTTTAATTTTATTTAATCAAATAAACTTAACTTCATTTCTGAAATCCTTCGGGATGCATAGAGGTGAGTAAGGTCATCCCCACATGGATAGGTGCTTACAGAAAACTATTATTTAGAAATAGAGTAGATGAAGGGAATATATTAAGATAATAAGTGTCTATTATATAATAATGTGGACTAAGAAGTAAGGTAATAATTTTACTAATGATATGACTAATATTATGAGTAATGAGACTGTATTTATGAGAAAGGTGAATATGGTAGAATACAGAAAAAAATTACAAAGATAAAAGAGGCGGACGTGAATGTAATTTTAGGAAATTATGTATCATTGGTCTGTGGGAAACATGTGAAAAGAAAATTATTATTTATGTTATTATAAAAATGGATAGGTATTAATATATATATGTTTTTAATAAAATATAAAATAAAAAAAATAAAGGAAAATGGTGTCGAACTAGTAGAATAAAAATATTAGATAATGTTAATAGAATGAGAATATAGATAGATATATAGATTTAAGTATTTATTTAATATAATATTGAAGAAAATTTGGAGATAGAGAGTACTACTAGTTCAATCAAATGCCTCAATGAGATTATCTTAAAAATACTTTGATTTTGATGAGTTAAACACAAATCCTCAACAAAAAACTAATACTAATATTCATCTAGAGGAATCTCATAATACCAGGATGGTGATATCTGCCGTGCTGGAGAAAGCGGAACTGATATCTTCCCCCTAAGGTTGGTGGGCTTCCCCTAGTTGTATCTGCCGTGCTGGAGAAAATTCAGGTGCTCTAAAGCTTCTCCATCACATCATTAAGCTTGCTGAGAATTCTCCCAAGCTATCACACTGCGCTTGCCCAAGATCTAAAAAGGTCCCTAGTGGACTTCAAATTTCCAAGTTGGGAACACCTATGAAAAGGCGTCAATGCGCCGTTGATTGTGTGGCTAACCCATGAAAAGTCTCTCGGAGGTCATATGATTGATTGAACAATGGGAACAATGTTGCTCTTGTCAGAATTCATAGTCCCACAGATGGGAACAATGGCAAGGTGGGCAGATTGATGGCTCTGCCCCTGGTTGTCCAATCTTCATAAGAAGGGTTTGAATGTCTGTGATAAAATTGTGGCCATGGAACCCTTTTACTGATTGGGTACCCTTCTCCTTGTCAGCCTCTTCCATCCAATCACTGCTCATTGATGCTCGATTCCACCATAGTCATGAGCCACCATTAAACAATAACAACCCCACAAAAAGAAGAAAACAAAACAATAAAAGAAGGGATTTAATCTTACTGTCCAGTCTTCTTTGGGACTATTGGACAGTTCAGATTATAATGTGGAATTTTAAGTCAGCCTGGTTTGATATGTGATTTGTAGCAGGTTGGCCCGACGCCCAAATTTTGTCTATATCCTGTTTCTTAAAGATTACAGCCCGTGGGGCCATGATCTTATCTCTTTCTTTAGTTCTATGGCGTGGCCCCATTCGTGCCACGAGTGAAATGTATTAGCCCCATCTGAAAAAATAAAAAGATTGTTTATTAGATTAAAATTTTGAATTATTCATTTTGTCAATGATTGCAGCCCTGTGCTCATGCCTGGGCTGCTAACTTAGACTGCACTTTTGTATGCCTACGAACGCATTGCCAGGGCTGAACCGTGTCAAGAGATAGGGCCAGCTCCCAGGGCTTCCCCTCAAGTGGTTTCTGCCATATGGTCCATCAATCGTGAAACTCCACTTGTGTGCACCTCTACATAAGTTTGTGACCAATAGCTATCCCTGCTGAATGGTCGCCACTTTTTATTCCTCTTTCTATATTATTTCCCCAGAAATTTATCACTTTAAAAAAATCATTACACAAGAAATATGTATTCCTTACCATTTTGATCCTTTAGCCAAAATTTCCAAGTATTAGACCTTATACATTACATTTTGCTGAAGACTAAACAACTCTTCACTCATGATTATCTTCTTCATCGATTCAACCACTAAAGTTAGATATCCAAAATTTAAAACATACAAAGTTCACCTTGCAAAATCAACTAAGTATAATATGCTAAGGATATCAATGCATGAAGCTTAAATTTCAAGATGAAGATAACATGAAGCTCAGCTATGCCCAAATTGCCTTAAAATGCATATCATTGGATATATGAGGTTTGATTTTTCAGTTATATGTATTGCGTACTTTTTATGGGACCTTCAGGGACTCCCATTTTCACACCATCCCCTATGGTAGGTTTGTTGGCACTTGAGCTATGGTCCATCCATTACACATTTCTTGCCATGGTCCTTGAGTATGTCTCCTCTTATAATGACGGTGAATGATCCTTCTTGACCACACAATCACCTTAGAGGACTTGTAGCTGCATCCAAACTAAAACCATCTAGAATCTCGTGGTTAGAGAATCTTAGGACATATGACAAATACAAACATCCATCTAGAAGATATATAATAGGTATCTCATATCTAAGGGCCACGTAACCAACCTAGAAATAAATCAACCTGGATGAGAATTAGTTTAAATACCACCCACAGATTCACATAGATAAATTTGGTGAACTCTTTTCCTAAAAAGCCACCGCTACATTTATTTAGTGTATACATAAACGGTAAAGGGATGAACATGTTGCCTTCTGACGAGTCAACAAGGATCCATGGATGATTCCAAAATCACCAAGATAAATGAGGGGGAGAGAGATCAAAGAATGAAAAGAATGAATTAGATCGTAAGTGAACTTTCCAAGTATCGCACATACACTTTACTGAATATTATTGGCATATTTATAAGCCTAAAAAGTAAAAAAAATCATAAGTTGATATCGCACATCATTCCATGTGGTCCAATCAGCATGCATAAATATGTCCATCATGCGGTTCACAACCACTTTCCTTGATCGATCAGTACGAACTTTTTCCCGAAAAAACAACTGAAACCAATTTTTTTTGGTTTTGTATTTCCAGTAATCTTTATACAGATTGATTTACCGATCATCAGGATCAATGATCCCTTCACATCCATCCTCAAGCTATGAGCAGGAGTATAGACATTATTTTAAATGGATACTTTTATGTCCTTATCGAATATCTTATTAATAAGAATGTTTCTAGTGCATGTTTAAATATAAAGCATAATATTTTCTCGTCATAATTTTCTTATCATACACATATCCATTTACTAAAAAATGTGCATAAATTAGAATGAATCTGATTTGTAGTGATGAATATTCAGTGGGATATGTAATGTGCAAGTGGATATGAGGCCATATAATTCCATCAATATTGAGGTAATTTTAATGATCAATGCTCTTCACTTTGATATTTCCCCATTTGATATAAAAAAAGTAGAAGTAACTGAACAAGATGAAACATCTATATATATTCACAATAGATAGACATTTCATCTCACTTGTAATATTTCATTGGAGTTTCTAGAGTTAAATAAAGGTATAGAATAATGGTTTCAAGTTATCATTATGAAAATTTCTTTCATGCCAATTATTTATCAAAGGATTTACATATGTTTCATATATTATCAGTTTTTTGATATCCCATAATTTTAATCTCAATTTTGTATTTTTTAGCGGGAAAATATCTATAATTACGGTGTTGGATTATTTAGGTTTATTATTCATCCTTAGGAACAGAAATATAAATCTCATACACTTTATTATTTCTATTTCATTTATATTCAAAGGTGCACAGATGAGCCCCAAAATCCATTATCATCATATTATAAAACCACTGATGTGGGAAAATTTTAAGCACATCACTAGCATGTCAAATCTTAAATTGATGAAAAAATCTCCCAAAGAAGAGTGAAACTATAACAATATTCATAATTCAAGAATGAAACTGATAGCATTTTCATTTATCAATACCAATTCATATGATTTTTATCTCAGAAAGACCTTAAAGGTTTTTTTCAATGGACTCAAGGACACACATGGGAAAATACATATTTTAACTTGATAAAGAAATATTAGGATGGCGAATTCTTGAATGGATGGTATGCATGGACAGGAATGAAAGTGAGAATCCAGGGCTAAAAATTAGGGCCCAAAAACATTATGGATTGGCAAACACAAAGCTAGAAGTTGGATAAATAAAGGCTGTTAGGGTTTCTATCTCCCTGTGTGATTGCCAATTCTCAGCTAACTATGGAATGATCACCAAATAACCTTAATATTTTTAGCTGAGAAGAAAATAAACATACAAGTTTCTTTGAATGGAAACTACCCTAAACTCATACTTGATTATTTGGACATAATAAAATTCAATTTGAGGATGTTTAATTTGCCTTCGATATATGAGTTGATCATTAATATGTACATAAGGCACTGAATCTTAAAGATATGATTATATAGTGAAGAGAAAGGAGAGTCTCCACATGAAACAAAAATAAGGAGTCTTATGGTTCTTTACTAGTGATAAGAGATATGACAAAGTAAGATGTAGATATAGATATAGACTGAATATAGAGAATGAAATGAGGTATGGTTATATAGACATTCACAGGTAGAGAAAAGTATGGGGGAGAGAAATGAGGAAAAGGATGTGAGATAACAAGCGAATAAAGAAATATGGGTAGATGGATATGAATTAAGTATAAAATTGATCTGCCATTAAGTTACTGTGGACGAATGATGGATGGTGTTATGGAGTGGATAGGACATGGATGATGTGATGGAAGGGGTTTTGGATGGTAAGAATGGGTGGATCTAACTAAATGGGTGTTGATGAGAAGATGACAATATAAATTCAAGAACCTCACGTAAGATCATTATATTCCACCAGGATCAAGGTATTTTATACTCTAAGATGAGCTTCTACACCTCTATAATATCTGGAGGCTTCAACTGATCAATTACATCAAGAAAATTGATGGATTTCATACTTACTTTCTCTCACTAGTCCTAATGATGTTGGAGGAAATTTAAGATGATTTTCAAAGAGTAAGGTGGATTACTTAATAGATCCTAAGCCATGGATGGTCAGAGGATAGAACGATAGAACTACCCTTGACATTTTAGCTTGATCAGATTTCGGGATTTTCAAATATCAAGGCTAGAAGTTGTCTCATTCTCAGCCGCTGATTTAATTTCTCTCCTTATTAATGTCATGACGACATCATTTTTTGTTTTTGTGTCTTAGATTTTTTAAAATCCCTTCCCGTGATTGGGCTTGGTTTTTGTATCTTCCTGTATCCATTTTTCATGGCTTGACATGTGTCTCTACAATAGAAGTAAAATAATGAATCATTATTTGAGCATTTAATGTATGACGGCTTTCTATCATCATGCCATGTGTTCCTATTCACTTGAAATAAAAATACATGTGATTGGTGTATTATGGCGACAAGATTGGTGATGTAAAAATGGAACATGTTTCCATCGATTGGCACAGTAAGATACTCAACAATCGAGCAAAATTTAAATTAATCGGATGGTGACATCTGGAATAACGCAAAAAAGAGCAGAAAATTTGATTTCAAACTCAATAAATCCTGTGAATAATTTTGAAGTAATGAATTCTGACTTAGAAAATTAATCTCTATGAATCCGACGCCAGAAAACTCCATAAAATCTCCCAAAAATCATTTTGATTATTTAGAAAATTATAAATATTAAAATTTTCAGATACACCGCACAAAATATGATTTCACGCATATGCAAAATTTGTCTCAGTCCGCTTAGTCATCTCATATCAGTCTGTAAAATCTCAAAAGCACGAAAAATA
>NC_135845.1:8052500-8077500 GCF_029677425.1 Wolffia australiana
AGCTATTTGGTTGGTTTATTGTGTTTTGAACAGTCTTCCTCATTGGTTTTTTAGCTTAGGGTGGAGAATCCACCAAGCTATTGGGCATGGCTTCTTTATCCAAATACATTAAGAACAACATTTTGGACTTCCAAAAACAATATTGTCAATCAATTCCTAAACGAAAAAACATGGCTCTTATATATAACTGTTGGGTGTTGAAGTCTAATCAATTCACAATGGATTAAAACGGATGAAACGAATTGAAATGGATTAAACCTAAATCATAAGATTATCTTATTACTTTGGGCGAAACAGATTACACTTGCACTGGGTTGATTGGACGAGTCTCTTCAAGCTATCAAAATGTATGGCATCTCAATATATACACTTGATCTTCAAAGCGTTATTTCTCATCATTGTTCCCTCAATTTAGACCCTACATGATATGCTCACCTTCAAATCTCAATAGAAGGCAGACCTTTGAGAGAGGAAGGGAAGATGGGAGTACCCAAGTCGGGCTTGCATGGGCACCCTAAAATGGATACCTTCCCCTATTTATAGTCTACGGACACTTTTAATACGAGTGGCTATAATCATACTACATTCACCCACGTCAAAAATCTAGTTAATGCTTATAACGTTCCCATAAAATTTATTGGTCAACCTTTTAGTTAACTATATATGTAGATTAATTTATACATGATCAATTCAACTTAATTTGATAAGTTGAGCCGTCAGCCCATTGGTGTAGCGCTACACCTTATAAGATATCAAGGAATATGATAACTCCCTCACATATTTATTACTGTAGTTCGTTCATGTGTACATGTAATTATTCATCCACATGAGACCCCTGAATAACTTGGGGTATGGTTAATCGTCAAACCCTAATCAGGCATTCTGGCATCTTCTATGTTGGGATATAGAGATGAACCAACTTGTATCAATGATCTTGAAGTGGGTGAGGGTAAAATAATAGAGACGTGTTTAAAATTATCCATGTATATTTTATTTAAGATAGATGCAATATATTTGGACTGTGTTTAATTTTTTCTGTCCGATGGGGTGTGGTATCAATAAAAAATGTAAATGTTAATCATAAGGTTCTCATTTAACTAATGAGTTATTATTTGAATGCCCCTTGGGTTTGAGCTTATGTTGGGTGTCTCATCAATAGAATATGCTTCATGCTTGTCATTGTCTCATTGATTTTTTTCTTACTTTCATTTCTTCCTCCCACGTAATGACTCATTACTAAAAACACTAGAAGTGATCAAATTCTACCAAGACGATTGAAGAATGAAGGTCACAGAAGATGTCAAACCAACGACAGGTCTTATGTAAATGTCAATGTATTTCTTTAAACATGATGTCGATGTATTTTTTTACAGTTTTCCCTCTACCGTACAAAAGCTAAAGCAGAAATGAAGAGGATCCAGCCACAATCAACCAACTAAAGCACATCTGACCATCGTTTCCTTTTCTGAAGGGAGAAGTTATTTTACCAGAACTTGTACAATAAGGTTATATTTGTATCTATCACAACGAAAGCACATCTATCGATATATCTCCCTCTCTCTCTATATAAATATCTATCTCTCTCCCTCTCTCCCTATCTTTCTATCTCTACCTCTCTTTCTATCTCTTAAAACAACTTGAGAAGAAATGAAGGATAGAGAAAAAGAGAGAGCGAAGAAGGATAAGTAGTATAGAGAGAGGAGAAGAGTGTTGGCACAGATGACTAAGGAGTAGACAGAGGTGCTCGTTTATATTATTTGTTTTTCCACACTCTAGTCCCTTACATTCATCTGGTATTCATAGCCATTATCTATGGTCTGATATGCATTGATCATAGATGTTGTAGCGTCTTAGTGTGGCATCATCGAGACCGTTAGATTTAGGCAAGGATTCCATTTGATTCGTGACATCCACAGTCATTTAAGGGGTCATGTGGCCGGTGATGAGTGGTTGAGAGTTATCTTGAGGCTGATTGATGGAGATTAGAGATGATGTAGCTGAGGAACCGAGTAGACTACTTTTACACAAACAACCCCTTCAAGATCATCAGTGGCGGCAACAATGTTGAACTCTTCGAAGTTCAGAGAAGTAGGGCTTTGGAAGAGACTGCATAAGAATGTCAGCGAGCTGGTCATCTGTCCCAATCAAACAGATACCGAGAGCCTTGGAAGCAACCGGTTCATGGACAAAATGAAAGTCATTATCGATGTGTTTCATGCGCACATGGAAGACTGGATTGGCAGCCCAATGGGTTGTCCTGAGATTGTCACACCAAAGAGTGGGTGGTGAGGAGAAGGGAATTTGAGGTTCTTTTAGTAGAGATTTGATCCTGAGGACTTTGGAGGCAACATTATCAAGAGACTTATACTCAGCTTCAGTGTTAGAGCAAGCAACATTAGGTTGCTTCATGGAACTACTGGAAATCAGATTGCATCCAATGTACACAAGAGATCACTGGTAGAGTGATGAGAATGTAGGAGTAGTTGAACAACAAGAAAGTAGTGATCTAGGCCAAGGTTTTTGATACCAAATTGAGCATGAAGAAGATGAAGAAGGGTTATAAGGTCACATAGAGATGGATTAATTATTTAGATGTCATCAACATACAATGGCAAACTTTGGGGCTTTTAGTAAAGGTTTTGCTTTTGGAACTATGAAAATGAAGATTGGATAGACAAGAAATGAGTTTGTGGAACTAAGCTCGAGAAGTTTGTGATAACCCATTAAGTGATTTCTTCAAGCGGCAAAGATTATCAGGAAACTAGGAACTCTTGAAACCGGGAGGCTGTTTGGTGGTGACAACGTCAACGCACCAACTACGGACGCGCTGCCAACGTCATCTGAGACGCCTCGCATCCAGACTCGTCATCAACATCAACTGAAGAACCGCCAGGATGACGACCAAGGCAACGCACCGGCATCAGTCACATCTCTACCTACACACGCCCCATCATGCATCATGACACGTCGTCAATGACAAATCCAGAACTGCCCTTTGACGTGACACGATTACACGTCGTCCACTTTTATTTTATGTCATTTCTTGTATTTTCTATTTCCTCCAAGGCCTATATGTAGGCCAATGTTGCAAGAAACATTTGGTGAATTTATTTTCAACAATTGAAGTTCTCTTCTTGGAGGATTTTCCCTAGCCCTTTCCCTCCTTGGAGTGTCGCTGCCGCCGTCACCAAAGGATCCCCTTGTTCATTGCCCTAGGTTCCTACATCCACACCGGTCGCCCACGCAGGCCGCTATGCCAGCTGCCTGCACAGGCACTGCCTATGCAGGCCGCCACGCCGGTCGCCCGCACAGGCACCGCCCACGCAGGCCGCCACGCCGCCCTCCCGCACAGGCACCGCCCGCGCAGACAGTCATGCCGACCACCCACATAGGCACCGCCCACGCAGGCCGCCACGCCGTCCACCCACATAAGCACTGCCCGCGCAGGACGTCACACCGGTCGCCCGCACATGCAATGCCCGCACAGGCCGCCATGATGGCCGCGCGCACTGGCACCATCCACGCCCCCCGACGCCCTCGCAGCTACTTGCCGCGGCGCAAACTGTTTAGGTTTTGGGGTGCTTCCCCGAACCCTGCAAGGGGGCGAATCCCTCCTTGACCCCGTGCCAACTGACCATGTAGTTGGATCAGCAACATCCTGTCAAAGCGCATGTCAATCGTCCAGCCAACGACGCATCGAGAATTCCCCGTAACCTCACCACGCATCATCTGGTGCTGAGGTATTCCTAAACTCTTTGGTGTCCCGTGTTCTTCGTCCAATATTCCTTGAGAGTTCATCCACCGCCGTCGGATTTGCTTTGGATTTTGGATTTTCAAACAACTAGTGATTAGGTTTTTGAATCTTCAAGCAAACGAAAATTTGAGTTTATTGATTTTGGTGCTTAGCACTGCCGCGGTGGTTGAAGACAGTTCTCCCGCCCTCGACGAGGAAAGGGGCTGCACGACCACTATTTCATCAGATTTAAATCTTCAAAATATGCCGTGTGGTTTGTGGTCTAATTTATCTATTCCATTCCTAAATCAACCCAGTACCTAGCACCCGTCTTGCCTTTTCTCCCTGTCACGTCTAGTCACCCTGCATTTGTCTCATCTAGTTGTCCTGCATCACTGTTCCATGAAGATGGTCTCATAGAGGTCACCTTGGAGAAAGGCATTTGAGACATCTAATTGATGGATGTGCCATTTGTTTCTGACTATGATAGAGAGAAGGTGGATGGTGATATGCTTGACAACGGGGCTGGAGGTTTTGTGAAAGTCAAAGCCCTCTTGTTGGTTTTATCACTCAGCAATTTCTTGGTATCTCTTAATAGGAAGATATTTAAGTTGTTAGACCAATTTTCAGCCAATTACACGATAGTTGGGATGGATTGGAACCAATGTCTAAGTGTTTATGGTCATTAGATCTTGAAATTCAGTGGCAGTGGCTTGCATCCAGTATGGATTATTGGAAGCGAGAGTGAAGGATGTTGGATCAACGGTTAGGAGTAGCGTGGAGTTCACGCATGGAGGTGGAGGATGTTTAAGAGGATAAATTTTAGGTGTTTGCCAAGCAGATGAGTGACGGAAGTTGAGGAGCAAGCAGGAGTCCTTCCTACTTGGAAATGGTACAAAGAGCTTTAGTTTTAAGAGAGTACCGAGGTTAAGGATGGTTTAAGAGGTTAAGATTCAGACAGATGGACAGAGTCGCAAGTGGAGGAGACACTGTTGAGATTGAAGGCTCCAGCCAAAGGGAGTCTCCTTGAGAGGGAACTGAGAGAGGTGTTTACATAGAATGAAGGAGAAGGAGCAAAACAGAAATGACTGTGGCTTACGGTTCTGCGACCAGTCTGATACCTTTTAACAAGTCAAATTGTAGAGTCATTACGTGAAACAAACGCTATGAAAAAGAAAAAGATAAAAATAGGCTTTCTCGAATCTTCCCAAGCAATCAACTCTAACAGAGATAAGGGACAGTTGTATTTACTGGATTAACAGACTCAGGGTAGGATATAATCAGCTGGAAGAGTCGTAATGGATTAGATGGGTGAGACAAAGCAGTTGTTGGTGGATTAGTAATTAATCCCAGTATTCTTGGGAGATCACTGATGATGGTTTGATGAGAAAAGGGAAATTTTAGTTTATCAAAGATAACATGCCGAGAGATGAAAATTTTGCCTGATCAAAGAGGAAGACAGCGATAGTGCAGATGCAGTGAGCTGTATTCCAAGAAGACACCATTCAGACCGACCATCAAGTTTATATTTTGGATTTGGTCTTAAATATGGACAGCAAACGCAACCAAAATTTTTAAAAAGGTTGTAGTAAGGTGGAGATTTAGATAAAACTTCATACAATTGATAAGTAGAGCTATACTGGTTACAGCTTCATCCCATAATTTATTGTGCCTGTCTTCTTGATGATTGAGTGCTAATGATATTTCAATGAGATGTCTATGTTTCCAGTTGGCGGTGTCATTTTTGTTTAGGTGTGTGAGGGCAGGAAATACAATGAATGATGCCATGCACTTTAAAAAATAGATGGATAGTTTGATAATCCCAATCAGATTGTAAATATTTAATTTTAGTGGATAAAATATTTCCTACCCATTTTTATAATTTTAGGAAAAGAGGAAGGAAATCACTTTTACATTTTAGTGGGTAAACCTAAGTGAATTTTCTAAAATCATCAACAAAGATCACATAATAAGTAAAACTTGATGATTTCAAGTGGGTGTTGTGATCGATTAGATGTAGGTGAGAACACAAGTTTATGAGATTTTATAATACAGCAGGCATCACAAAAAAAATGAGGGGATGACCAAACTTCTTAAATAAATGATGGACGATGGTGTGGATGTTCATCTTCCATATCTTAATTAAGCTGGGCATGATACACTTCAGTTGAGGTGTATCTTCAAGCCATGCTTTGGGCTTCCATGAGGATGGTGAAAGGAAATAGGGGTTGCCCTTAATGGACCCTCTAAGAAGGATCCGGTTGGCTCTATTGTCCTTCGCAAGGAAAGATGAAACATGGAACTCAATATAATCATTGTTATATGAGGTTAATTTATGGACACATAACAGGTTTATAGTGAGTTGAGGAACATGCAAAATATCATTTATATAGATATGTCTATCAGAAGTTGGAATTTGAGTAGATGCTATTGAGACAATGTTCAAACCTGAGCCATTTCCAGCTTGTAGTTGGTTGTTGGCTTGGTAGTTAGTGAAGGAATGGATCATAATTTGATCTGTGGTGACATGGTATGAAGAAAAACTATCTGGATATAATAATTAACCTGCAGGAATGTGAGTCAACCAGATATGCACAAGGTAGCGCTCATGATAAGTATGGCACTCTCTAGCTTGATGGCCAAACTAAGAGAAGATTTTGCAATGTTGTTAAAATTGGTTCGTTTGGCCTTGTCCTTGTCCACAATTTTAGTAAGAGTCATGTTGGTAATTTCCTTCGCTGCATGGAGTAAAGGGGCTCTGCACTGCTTTAGGATAATGAATGTCAGTTGGCTGGAAATCGGTGTTGTTATCTAGCAACAGTTGCCTTGTCCATTGATGGCCTTTGGGCGTACCTGCTAAGTTGGAACCATGTGATGTAAGATATTTAATGATATCCTCAACTTGAAGATTTTTGTTGTTAGCATTTATGTTAACAGTGATTTGGGTGTTCTGGTTCCAACACCCCTTAGGAATATAAAGATCAATGAGACCTCATTGACTGGTCGGTGGACCAATTCAAGTGACTTTGCAAACAAGCAAAAGTTGCCTATATATTCATCAGTGGATAGGGTACCTTTACTCATATTGTGGACTTCCGCTTGAGAAATTACTCTCCTACACAATGGATACAAGAGAATTGATTACATATGGTTGAATGGAGAAATCCTAGCACCTGTTGGTCCACTTTCCACCAGATTTTGTAAGTTACGTGATAAGCTCAAAAGTTGTGTTATAATTCCTTGTGGGTGTTTATGAGATTATTCAATAAATATATAAAAATGTAGTTACTTAATAATTTTATCTAGTGATATGGATTGTCTCCACAGGGAATGGTGATTAGGGATTTAATATTCTTAAAATTCTGATCATTGTGGTGAGATGAGATACATATAAAATATGGAGCTGAATGAGGAGAAAATACAGGCGAGATAATGATAACTAGTACTATAATCAAGATGATTATAATGGCTAGTAGATAGTAAATATTATGATTTGAGAAGATCAAGTGAGTGTGAGAATGAAGCGAAAATAACACAAAGGATGACATGAGGAAGGTGAAGAGCAAGTTGTATCAGGTAAATGATGAGAAAGGATGGTTACCTGAAAGTTGTAAGATGTGATTAGAGAATGTACAGATGGATAAGATACATATAAAATATGGATAAGATATGATAATGGATAAGATACGAGAATATACAGATACACTGGGATAATTACCATATATCCTTACATTCTGCAAGGATCAAGGTGATTTTCAAGTTCCCGACTTCTTTGTTGCATGTTCCCAGACACCCACGACACGAAGAATAGGCTTGATTGATCTCAAAGAATCATTATCTTTTCCATCATCCCACAAGATTAGGAATAAATTTTGAGGATATTTGACATGTAAAGAGGGGGTGAAGACAAAACATCACTAAAATTTTCAGCTCAATCAGACCTCTGGATCATTAGACATCTAGCTTTGAAGTTGGAGCAATTGTAGACATCCAATTTTCTCTCTCCTCGTCACTGGCATTGACGCTTTCTCATTCAATGTTAGCAGTTGAGATGTCCAATCATCGTCAATTTAGTGATTGGCATGATTGCCTCGTCTCTCGCGATCTCACGCTCGGAGAATGACAAAGGTCACTTAGACAAGAAAATGACAAAAAATGATATTTAGTCTTTTATTTAAGCCCTGTGATGCCACATCATAATAATATTTTGTGTATAATTTTCTAACGAATGGCATGCTGATGAGTTTCATTTAATGCAACAAAGTGGAAGATTCCTAGATGACTGCCTGACATGGAGTGCGTTTTTGCCTGCCACCTCAGGATCTAATCCTTTTTTAATCAATCGTGGTGGTACACGTGTTCGCCATGTTTACCACCCCCCACTTTATTTTTAAATTTTATTTCTGACTTTTTATTATTTTTTCCTCCATCTACAAATCACATTTATTATGATTTAATTCCCACCTTTTATTGGTCCACGTTGCCCCTGAAAATAAAGAATTTGAAATTTTCAGTTATTGATTGGCTCATTATGGCATCATGATTTGCAATGCCATCATTGCACATTTTGGCAACGATTAGCTCAGATAATCATTTTGACTGCTTTTCACCGGTCGCCATTCGATTTAATCGAATGGAGTCACATGACGGGGCCCATTTTTATGGCAAAAAACATTAATAAATCATTATAAAATATTTATTAAGTAAAAAATATAATGTATATTGACTTAGATAATCCATAGCTCCAATAATATAAGGTCAAAAAAATTGTAAAATTTATTCAGAGTTAGATACTTAATTTCATTAAGAATATGAAGTTGAAAAATCCTTTAAAATACCATTGAATCCATAAAAATAGAATATCACACTAACAAAAGATTTTCTCTTTTTAAGCTTTATAACATGCATGTATAGTTATTTTAATGCATAAACATCGTCCATTTAATGCATAAATAACTCAATTATTTGTGTGTTATCTCTGGCTTCTCCACGATGTTCCCATTTTGATTTGCAATGGACAATGGTGGGGGAATATTTTAAATATATGTCATCAGATCATACCCATTGAGGAGTGGGAGGATCAAGCCCTTTCATGATGGATAGTTTGCATTTTAAGCTCTAGGGATATTGTAGATATTACTAGGATTGCCATTGGGATATTATAGTGTACATGATGAATTGGATAACTTGGGTTGCATTTACGGTGGAATAAGAGGCTTAACTCCTTCAGTCCTGCTGATCGCTGGCCCTGATACCATGGACGAACATGAGAAGAGATTAAGGATAGAGAATAGAGAGATTGCGGAGTACTAGTATAGAGGAGAATAGGAATGGTCCTTTCGTGACAGTGATTGCAAATTGTGTGATTGTGTAGTGTGGTGAGAATTTAGTACCGCACTTCGCACAACATACCCGGGAACCACATCTTCACACCTACGTGCTGTGTGAATGTGAAAAAATGTGCAATTTTTAAGTGAAGTCTCTCGACAAGTCGACATTCCGCATTCATCATTCGCCATTCATCCTGGGATTTTGACGTTTGGCGACCAAAGTTTGGGGTTCGGTTCTGATTGGAATCAAAATTTGGCATTCTAGTGGGAATCGACATTAGGCATTCTAGTGGGAATAGACATTAGGCATTCTAGTGGGAATCTACATTTGGCATTCGGCATTCAGCCTATATTTTCAACAGTCAGCATTTGGTTCCCTTTCGACATTCGGCATTCAGCCTGCGATCTCCGCATAAAATTTCTTCTTCATGTTCCCTTTTTATTCTTTTTTGTTCTTCACTGCAATTAAATTATTCTTATTGTTCTTCTTATTTTTTTATTTCTTGGCTTTGATGGGATACCACTTCGTTCATGAATCCTGTCTTAATTTTTTTGTTTTAATGACTTCGTTCATGAATCCCCTCTTAGATTTGTTTTTTCCGGTTTTCCTGTTTTTTTTGCTTCTTTACTTCATTGAATTTTTTTTCAAATTGTTCTTGCTACTTAATTTTCTCTGATTGGTCACCTCTAGCTAAATTTTTTTGCTGACACCACTTTGTTTATGAAAATAGTCGGATATAATTTCTTCTTCAGGTTCCTCTATTATTCGGATCGTTTTTGCATCCGCACTTAAATTAATTTTTCAAATTGTTCTTGCTGTTGTTTTTTTCCCCAATGTTCATGAAATGTTTTTCCTTTATTCTTCACCAGAATCTTTTTGGACCTAGCATAATAATACTATGGATTGCATGAATGTGTCATAATACTTTGGTCGAGCTTTAATCCGAGCAACACAGTTGGCCAAAAGAAAACACACCGATAAGTAACCTTCATTGCATTTTATGTTTGAAATCACACAACTGGTCTTCAGAAAACTTGGTAGAAAGGCTAGCACATTTAGGGCTCAAACGTGTTTCCCACTTCAATTTTTCGAATATAGTTATTGCATTAGGTCCCCTTTGAGCACTAACTTTATAGAGTCAGCAGTAATCAAAGTCCCAACCAGGGGGAAAAACACTAAGCCAAGATAACGTTCTCCACTAATTTTAAATTTGTAGAGCAGTATCAAACAGAGAATTAATGAAGATTTGATCCCAGAAATGCGCCACATATTGATCTCACTACTGTTCTTATAATTATACGCGTATCTTTTGTGTGTTCTAGATCCAGGAACTTCCTCATCATCAGACCCCCATGCCTCCTTATGTGGCCCTCCGGACATCTCAAAATCATATGTGAACTCTTTGAGCTGCCTATGTGAACTCTACTCCTTGTCTTTGGTGATCTAGAACCAATACATGGCTGTCTCTTCTCACTCCAAAAGAGTGTTTTCTCTCTCTGGAGGGGCCATCTCGGCACCCTCTCCTCCCCTCACCACTTTATGCTTGGTTGGCTCTAAGAAATAATCTTCTGGAAAATTGGCATCCAAGGAGCTCATCGTCCAAATCCAGGTTCCTCTTTGAGCTACCTGAATTCTTAGAGCTCTGAGAGAGAAGAGACAGCCAAGGAGGATTGGCTATCACACTTAAAAAGGGAGAGTATATTTGGATGTAAGAGGGTAAAAATGAAATTAATTTTTCAAATTTTTAGATTTCAAGAGTTAGTGTAGATATCAAATAAAGTTGGGCAAAAATTGAGCAATAGGTTAAACACAGATTGGGCTGAACCTGTCTAGTTAAACATCTCTCTCTACTGTTGTTTCATATTTATCCTTATCTTGTCGTTCTAGTTATTCAATCCCTCATTCAACACTTTATCATGCTATCTCTATCTGTGCTCAACCTGTTCCACCGAATGCACCTTGGTCGACCAAATTTAACCCTCTCTAATTTAATTATGCTTCTTCTGAATTTCCCAGGATTTAGGGCATAGGTTTATGCTAGTCTGACTTTCAGAATTTAGTTTTCTGTTCACCATCCCCATTATGCTCATCTTGTGATGTTGCAAATTTAGTTTTCTGTTCACCATCCCCATTTCTTTTCACAATTCCCATTATGATCTTGTGATGTCGTGAATTTATATTTCCTTTCACCATCCCCTTTATGATCTTGTGAATTAATTGTATCACCTATCTTGTCACCCAATTTTATACTGTCAAATGAAACTTTGTTTGATGGAACTTGGTACATCTTTGCATGTTCCAAATTCTGTAGAAATGTCCGCAAAAGGTGAATCATATCACAGTAGCACAAACACCAAACAGAAAAAGAGTCGCGTTAATGCAAGTGATGCACTAAGGCACTACACAGATTTGTGCATAAAGAAACTCAAATGCAACATGTGTGGTGTCATTGTAGACCGTAACAAGTATAAAAGTAGGATTTCATTGTAGAGATATATGGAAAAGTTCCACCGCAAAATGTTTCTTAATCTGAATGTGAATTCGACTTGAGTTTCAAAAGAAAGGTCAGTAGCAGACTTGTTTGATTCAACAGATAGTACGAAACAATATTACACCGGTCATACAATGGAGAAGAACAAAGAAGAGCTGGTGCGCTTCATATGTATTTCTGATTCGCCATGGGTTATTGTTAGGAAGAAGAACTTCATACGACTTCTTCATTACATTGCACAAGAAGAAATATCAGTCCCATCAGTTTGTGTTATCAAGGCAAAAGCATTTTTTCTCTACGAAGATATGAAGAGGAGCATTTAAAGAAAATTGGACAATGTTGCATGAGTGTCATTAACACATGACGCATGGACTTCAAAAAACAACATTAAACTCTTAGGTGTGAGTATGCATTGGGTGGACTTTGAGTGGAAAATGTTGCATGAGTGTGATTAACACTTGACGCATGGACTTCAAAAAACAACATTAAACTCTTATGTGTGACTATGCATTGGGTGGACTTTGAGTGGAAGTTGTGCGAGCGTGTTCTAGGCATACCCATATTGAAGGGGTCCCCCACTAGTGAAAACATGAGTGCACGCATCCTTGAAATCTAAGAGGATTTTGACTTGAAGTCAAAGGTAAGGATTACTTCATTAAATAGGGTATCGCTGATTGTTTTTCTGTTCCTTTTATGCATGACGCAATTTTATGCAGGTGTGCGCAGCACCACAGACAATGCATCGATTAATAGAAACATGATGAGTATTTTGGACGAGCAACTGAAGTTAGTGAACCCTCAATTTACTGCAAACAGACACATGCTTCGCATTGCGCATGAGATAAACCTTGTAGCTAGGCCGGGATGAGCTCCCAACGTGTGATAGAGGCATTGTCAGAGACACTCATCATAGACGAGGATGATATAGTTGGGGTGAATGATACATAACAAAACACACCTGAAACATTCAATACATCTGCATTGGGTGATGTCGTACTTCGTCTCCGAGAGATAGTCAGTGGAATATGTGGTACAATACAATGTGAAGAAGGCTATGTAGCATTATGCAAAAAGTTCCCGTGGACTGACCAACAAGATGGAATTCTACGTCCTCCATGGTAGTAGCTATAGTCGAGGAAAGGGATGTTCTAGATATCATTGTGTTGATCATTTTAAAAAGACAAGTGTTATTTGATGAGGAATGGGCAATGATTAAGGAGTTTGCTGGTATATTACAACCCCTTCAAATGGCTACTTCCATCGCATGCCAATCAAAGGCGCCAACATCAAATGATGCCATTACTATCATCAAAGCAGTAACAAGACACTTGGATGGTGTCATGAGTAGCATCAGAGAGGGAAGGATGTTTTGAGTCAACAATGTTATATCCATAGGACAGCAGACATCAGTCTACAAGGCTTGTGAGGCGATTAAGACCAAGATCAACAAATATGCATCAATCCTCACTATCAACCAGGGCTTCACCATTAATGTCCTAGTCGATCCCTCTAGTAAGAAATGGTTACTTTCTCACGACCACCGAGACGAAATAATAGTGTATGTGAAAAACTTATTATATACCCTCAAGGTCACTAATGATGCAAGCATAGATCGTTCAGCTTCTTTTGGATGTTTTTGACTGGCATGGACATCTACAACTTTCTTCAATGAAGCACTAGATGAGTTATTACCAGACAGCGAGCAGCCACCAACCATGAATCCAAGGCACGAGCTCAATGTGTACATGAGCGCACCTCCTATCAAGGGGACAGAACCATTGCATTGGTGGAAAGCAACAAGAGAACAAACATATCCAAGGTTGGCAATGGTTGCAAAGGAATTCCTATCAGTCTCCCCGACGAGTGCACCCTCTGAAAGATTCTTCTCTGATGGTCATGTCATCATCAACTACAAGTGATCCAGGTTAACAGTAGAGAGCATCAAATATACTAATGACACTCAAGTGCTTGTGGCGAGCGGATGATGATGTCAACTGTGTTACGAATCAAAAAAATGAAGATAATGATGAAAACCTGACTGTTGATTAAGTTCACTTCATAATGCTTCAACTTGTTGAACCATTGATACATTTATTTGGATATTGGAACTAGTTGTGGCATTGAATATTTCATTTTACTTCCAGTAAATAATAACACATGTATTGATGTCAATTACTTAAATTACAAGGACTACCTATAGTTTTTAGTTGTGAAAGTCCCATCCTCTGTCAAGCTATTAATCCTTTCGATTTTTTTACTAGTTGTTTTCTTTTGTTTATTATTCAGTTTTTTTCTCTGTTTTTTTTATGTTATCAAGGAACATGATTTGTTTAGCATGTGCATCAGGACTAATAAATTGAGTTTTCAGACTCTCCTTTCATTAAGAAAAATTTCCATTAGCCATTAATAAAGTATGTTTGCCCATAACACCAGCATAGTATGATGAATCATGAGTATGTGATTTGGAGAGGACGTTCAAATGATTTTTTTTCCATAAAAAATATGATGAAAAAAATTCATAGGATCAGGATAACGAGAACCTATTGAATTTCTTCCTCCTAATACTGCGTACTTTTTAGAAATGATTTCTTCCTTGTTAAAAAATTCAATTGGATCTTCACTTAGGGTGTGTGTTGTAGGGTTTCCTAAAAAATTCCGTGTGTGATGGAGGGGAACATGACACTTATCTATGATGTTTCCATCAAATTTTGAGATTTTAATGACTGAAGAATAATGACACCTACCGTCTTGGAGAATTCATAACCAACGTAATATCTTCCTTGTTATGGAGATTCCCATAAATCAAACGTCATGGAGGGTGTACGTTGATGAAAGTTCTAACAAGGTATTAACCATCAACAGGTGTAGCAAAAGCTGTAGGTTTGTTGATTTCTCAAGGACTACAAAACTTGAGATGAGATCTGAAGTAATCGTCTGTTTTACGACTCAGACATGATATTCATGTGTCTCCTTGTCACTTTTGTGTCATCTTTTCAAACTATCTGTCTGGCAAAGAAGTTCTTAAGTGTAGATTGAGTAGTGAAGAGTAATAAGATAGGTTCTTCAGGTGTTCATGCATGTGCCTTTAGACTTGGCATATGAGAAGGGAAGAAACATAAGAAAACATGGAAGGAATCAGCACAAACTATTACTAAATTTTTATGGGTATTAATTTTTATGTGAATTTGTACAATGTGCGGTGCAAATTACCGCACAAATTTGCAATGCACATGGCACAAGGGCTTTTGTGCGAGCAAAAATTTTCATGACTTGTGTGAAAATTTGCCCCACATTGCAAAACCATCCTTAGATGAGAAGAGTGGTGGTACAGGAGACTTCACAGAAGACAGAGATGCTTGTTGATATTCCTTGTTTTTTCATTCTCTATGATGGTGCACACTACCACGCACTATCACCGGACATGACACCACTACCGCACGAGCCATCCTGTGTCATGACACGTTGCCAACGTCAAGCTCTTAACTGGGATCCGACCATCATTTAAAATTAGATAGTGCCAACGTCATGGCACCACTACAGTTATCTTATGTTTTCTCTTTCCTCTAAGGCCTATACATAGGCCAATGCTGTAATGGACAACTTGGTGATTTTCTTTTTGAATCGAAGTTTTCTTCTTCTAAGAGAATTTTTTCCTAGCCTCCAACCACCGCCGCCGCCTCTTACCGTCGCTACCGTCGTTGAGAGGAAGCCTCCCTACCAACTTCGTCACTCACACGTCGTCGTCGTCTCCACTTGCGCATAGCATCTCCCTCGCCATCGCGCACATCACCGCCCGCCTAGAGCGCGCATGGCCGCCTGCTCTCGCCGCACGCACAGCCATGTGTGCCCACCGCGCACATGGCCGCTTGCACCGGCCGCACACACGGTCGCTTGCACCCGCCCGCGCGCACGACCACCGCGTGCGTAGCCTCTTGCTTGCGCTTCCACCGAGTGCAACCACCACCCGCACGGTACCTTGCGCGCAACCGCTGCCTGTGCCCCATTCTGCACCAACGTGCTTCAGACCATTCATCCTGGATCAACACGATTGGATCCACGACACCCTGTCGAAGTGCACGTCATTGACCCCACCAACAACACGTCAAGAATTACTTGTCGTCTCTTCCCACTACTCTTGTGCCAAAGGTCCATTCTTTCCCCTTTGGTGTCGATGTTTCTGGTCCAGTGTTTCTCATCTATTTTTCCACTGCCGTCGGTCTTAGTTGAATAGGTTTGAATCTTCTCGTGATCGACCATTCGAGATATTGGATTTGGAGCTTTGTTTTCACTACGGTGGTTGTAAGACAGTCCTCCCGCTTTCGACCGAGGAAAGGGGCTGCACCATCAACATTTTCACCAAATTTAAATTTTCGAAATCAATCATGTTGATTTGTGGTCTGTTTTATCCATCCCTAGTTGAATTAGCCTATTGTACCCGTGTCAGTCCTCGTCATCCTACATTGCTCTAGTCCCTTACATTCGTCCAGTATTTCTAGGACACGTTATGGTCCTTATCAATAATCGGACCCAGGTTTATTGTAGCTAGGTAAGGACATGCTCTGACCAAAGTTTGGTCAGATCAAACCGGACCTTCGATCATCTTTTTTAGGGCTGACCGAATCTTCCTGTCTAGGTCTGGTTAGCACGTCAAACCGGACTAAAGACCATTTCTCTCCCTCTCTCTCACCCTCTCTCCTGCCCTCACTCTCTTCCTCTCACCCTCTCTCACTCTCTTCCTCTTCCCCTCTTTTTCTCTCTCCCTCTCTCACTCTCTTCCTCTTTCCTTCTCTTTCTCTCTCCCTCTCTCTTTCTCACCCTGCCTCACTATCTTCCTCTTTCCCTCTCGTCCTCTCTCTCACCCTCTCTCACTCTATTCCTCTTTCCCTCTCGTTCTCTCCCCCTCGTTCTCTCGTCCTCCCTCCCTCTCTCCTCCTCTCTCCCTCGCACCCGCTCGTTCTCTCTCCCTCTCTCCCACTCTTTCTCTCCCCTTCTCTCTCCCTCTAATCCGTTCTCACTCTCCCTCCCTCCTCTTTCCCTCTCCCCCCCTCTCACTCTCTCACTCTCATTTTCTTTTTATCAATCTCTCTCTACCTCTCACCCGCTCTCCCTCTCCTCCTCTCTCTCAAGGCCCTCTCTCTCTCTCGCCCTCTCTCCTTATCTCTCTAACCCTCTCACTTTCTCTTCCACTCCTCTCTCCCTCTCTATCTCTCTCATCTTCATGTTCTCCATCCCTCTCTCTGTCACCCTCTCTTGCTTTCACTCTCCCTCTCTCTTCCTCTCATTCTCTCTCTCACTCTTTGATAAGCCAAAAATAGGGGTAAATTATGCAATTTTATAATCCCTTGTCGTTGTTAATTTTATCTTATACAATAAAATTTATAAAACCTTCACTTAAGATGTACAATGATAAGTAGAGGCATCTTTGATGTCGGACGTTGTCGGGGACGTCGTCCGGTCGGCACCGAGTATGATGTCTCGGTACCAATAAATGATGATGGTATTGAACGTCGACGTTGTCGTCGTCCGACGGATCAAAGACCTAAATGGGTGGTGTAAGTACGATGCAAGGTGAGTGTCCTATGTGTTGTACGTGCAGGCTCCGACTCGAGGGAGGCGCCGAGCTCCTAGCTTGGACGGGATCGCCAAAGACGACGATGATGGCCTCTCAAACCTCATCGGAGTGACGAAGTCGACTACGACCGAACAGAATCAATCCGTAGGGCTCGCACGTAACGGTCGTACTCGTCTGTTCTGATAATACGCTTAAAATGTCGTAGTTTTCTCTTAATTTATCTCTCTCACCTACCTACCCCGAGCGCGGTGGAGTCAAGACGCAAATACTGCACGGAGTAATTAAACGAGCGGCTGGAGAGGATGGTGTACTTCGTCGGTGCGTAGCTCGTCGTGCAGGGCTTCATCGACGGTTGCGGCGGTTAGAGCAGGTGTGGCAAAAAGGCGCCGAAGAGATCACGGTGTTCGACAGACGAAGCAATGCTGGAGCTATATGCAAAAGGTGGGAGGAGAGGAGACGAGGAGCTACCCACGATGGTGACGCAGCTTGAGCAACCCTACTAGTCTGGCCCGGCAAGCATAGAATGGTTGATCCGGACGGGTCGTCAACAGGTGTGAGCAGTAACAATCATTCTCCCGCAGGTGGTAGTCCCGATAGTGTAGATGAACCATTAGCGCATCTAGCCGTCACGAAACAGCAGCTCGCAATTCTCAACCCCCGGTCAACAATTCACAATCAGGTTGGTTTTCTGATCAATCAGAATTAGAACAGGTCCAAATCCCCAATTGGGCGATCTTTCAACCAGCAGAGTTCCCCACAAACTGATAAGTTGGCCGCAGGAAAATCATAGACTAGAAGAACACACGACCAGGTGAAAGACCCTGTCAATTGGATCACCGTTGGAGTCCTCGTCCGAAGTAAATTTCGATCAGGCCTGCACTCTGACCAGGTGAATTTCCAGTCCGGTGGGTCCCAAACAGGCAAATTACTGATTATGTTGAGCTCTGGTCAAGGAAATTCGCAACAGGTGGTTCCTGATCAACGAGTTCTCGGTCACGGTGACTGGCCAAATCTCCAAGCGATGGGAGCACGGGGACGACCTGGATTCCTGGAGCACAGAATCTGGGAGTTCTTCCCTTGGGTATAGACCAGTGCAGCAATCCGATTAGGACTTCAGCTCGTCGGTAAATCGTAACTTGGGGGCGGCGAGCCCTCCCATTGACTAGCGGAAGACTGGTCGAATGGCCAAAAGGGCGACGGCGGGACAAACTTTGATACCCGACAGAAAGAACCCGGGTAGGCAGGGGGGGGGGGGCGTGGTGATTGAAGAGGAGAAGTGGCGGAGGGTCAGCAGACTCCCCTCTTTTCTTCCTTGCTTCCTTCCAGCAAATTCCCTTCCCGACGCTCTCTGCAATCTCCTCTCTTCCCCCCTTTTCTTTATCTTCTCTCTATGGAGGGGTTGAGACCAAGAAATTGACAAACTGAATTCTTCTTACTTCCTGGTCTGAGTTTCTAGGGCGCCCTCTCTTCCCTTATAAAGGGGGAAGAGATGGGCCCTTACATGGGCCAAAAAGAGAAGTCCATTAGGGGAGCCCTTATAAATGGGCTCCCCCATCACAACAAAGAAAGAAACATCCCCCATCAAGGGGGAAAATTAAGGAGATAGGTAAAGAAGAGAGAGAGACATAGGGGAAAGGGTCAAAGAAGGACCCCTCCTTGACGGCAAAAATGGCAGACGGATGAAACGTGTCGCGAACGCGACAAAATGCGATGATGCGAAAGGGGAAAATGCAGAAACAAGAATGAGAGAGAGACGAAAAACAGAAATGATACTCGAGCATCTTCACCCGGTCTTCAACGTCCAGGGCGCGTGGTGCAGGTGACGTCGTTGACGATCCTTGATGGTGTGTGCCATCAATCTTCCAATGAAAGCTAGTAAGGTAATTCAATTGATGATCTACTAGAATAATCTGACCCTAATTAGAGTTAATTTAGTCTTCAATGAAGATCAAATCACCCTAACTAGAGGAATAATTTAGAAAGTAAGGTACAAGAGATAGGAAGAATAGAAGAAATAGGGAGCTCTAAATTGAATTCTTTGATCCAATTAAAAGGAGTCAAGTAGAGGGATTAAGAAGGAAATTTGATTTGGTTTTAGTTTGTTTTGGGAATTTGGTAATTTAAAATGTACTAACTATTAGATCATACATGGAAATTCAATATCTTCTATAAATTAAACCTTCTTTTTTTGTAAATTTTTTATGGTGCACTTGGAATAGCTAAGTAAATCTCACAATCTCTCCTCTCAATCCCATTAAGGGCTTGTACATTTCGCTCAAGCCTAGCAATTTAGAAGTTCAGACCAAGATTGACAAGAATGAAGAAGAAATTCACTAAGAAATCATCCAAATTACTCTAAAAATTCAAATACAAGAAAGAAAAAAGTACCTAACAGGGTTGATCCAGGATGAAGCTCCTCTCTGTCTTGCAGCTGTGAAAGAACAACATCCAGAATGACCTCCTCCTCTCAAAATTTGGCTTTTATACTTAGGTTACATGGTAGTAATTAATTTTTATCCATCAATCTAGGCTTGATCTGAATGATCCAACTATAGAGATAGAAAGAGGATGTTAAGACGAGCAAATCCATGAAAAATCACCTTGATCGGACTTTCGGATCAAAAGTTATTAATAAATGAATTTTGACGAATCATACCCGTTGGATCAATATTCATTTATTTTATTATTATTTTTTCTTTACACGCAATGATGTGTCGATGGCAGATTGGCTGGAGAAATTTTACTCATTTTTTGGGTTGATTCTCTGAGCACCACGTACCCCCTAGCGGCAATAAAAATAAAGGAAGAACAATATCAAAAAAACTTCAAAGTGCATATAAAACGTACTCACCTGTGCATATTTCATAACTCGCCCAATCAGCAAGAGCCACGTCACCGCCCACGCATGCGCTTTGTATGGGCCACGCGGGGGGTGAACTTACCGCCCCGAGGAATATTCCTCGAGCGCTGTTGGATTCTCATGCGACGACCGAGATTCCGCCATGTGGGTAACCTGAAAATACCTTTGGCATTTTACAGTTAGGTCCTTTCTAAAAGTATTGTGCGCCATTTGACGCCGTCCAAAAGTATTTGCGTATAGGCCCTTTTACGTTCTCTCTCCTCCATTTTTTCTAAAACCATAAAAAATATTGAATAATTGCAATAAAACCCTGTACTTATTTAATCATATCTTTACGCCTGCAGACACGACCAAGAGCTGTTTTTAAGGGCATAATTTACAAAAGAATGTTAAGAAAACCCCTCTAAGTTTAGAAATTTCTTTAAAACTCATATTTCCTTAAAATATTATTTTCCTAGTTAAAAATTCATTTCTTCCTCGAATAAATTCTCAAAAATTCCAATAAAATTTCAGAAAATTCTAAAAAAACTCAGTAATTCGTCCCCACATTAATTAACATCAAAATTAATGTTTAAACCTGCCATTTTCATTTAAAATGAATCATTCCAAGCTTAAATAAATTAAATTAAATATATAAATTAACAGAAAATTAGGGAAAAATAAAAATTCACTTGGAAAAATTAATTAACATGTAATATATGATATCAACTCTATTTTAAACTATTTAAATTCACAAAACTGTGATAGTTTCTTGAAATAAATAGTGAACTTGGGGTGTTATCACTCTTCTCTTTCACTCTCCCTCTCTCGTTCTCCCTCACACACTCTCTCCCTCTCGCCTGCGCCCTCTCCATCTCTCCCTCTCACTTCCCCTCTCCATCTCTCCCCCTCTCTAACTCTCTTCGTCTCTCCCTCTTTTACTCTCTTTCTTACCATCTCCCTCTGTCACTCTCTATCTCGCACACACTCTCTCTCAGTCTCGCCCTCTCCCTCTCACCGTCTAACTCTCTTCCCCTAGTATTCTCTGTGTTGCATTATCTCAGTCTCACTCTCTCCCTCTCTCATTCTCACACTCTAATTATATTCCTCTCTTTCTCTCTCCCTCACTCACTACCTCGTTCTCACACTCTTTCACTCTTTAATTATAATTCCATCTTTCACTGTTTAATTATATTCTTCTATTATCCAACACTGCTTCAGCTCTGGAGGCAGCACTAGATGCAGTGAGACGGCCAAGTTAACATGGACTTTCACATTGACTAGTCAACATGACCGACCAAAGACCAAACCAGACCGAGACAGGACAGAACTTCAGGTCTAGGTTTAGGTTTTTGGCAAAACCGGACAGATCGAACTGTGTCCTTCCCTAATTGTGTCTTGGTGTCATCGATACCGTTACATTTAAATGAGGACTCCTTTTGATTCACGACATCCAGCGCCAATTTTGGGATTACATAATTGGTGATGAGTTGTTGAGAGTTATTTTGAGGCTGATTGGTGGAGATCAGAGATGATATGGCTGAGGAACCAAGTGGACTGCTTTTACGACCACCCCCCTCCATCTATCCATCTGTCCCTCTCTTTCTATCAATATCTCTCTGTGTCTATCTCAATTGCTCACTCCCTCACTCTATATCTCTCTCCTCGTCTCTATATCCTCCTCTCTCGATGTCTCTCTCTTTCTCTCTCCTTCTATCTCTAGCTCTTCATCTGGGCCTGGGACGACTGTTGGTCTGTTACCCATTCACATCGTGCCGATCACCTAACTACTCTCGTAAAGGCTTACCCCATGTATGATATTGTCTTAAATGACGTCAATGATGGAGAAATTATGATACAGAAAGATAGTTTGAGAGAGAGAGAGAGAGAGAGAGAGAGAGAGAGAGAGAGAGAGAGAGAGAGAGTCAGATAGAGCTCTTTATCACACCAATCAGCCAGTAATTTTTTCTGGATTTATAAACCTGTTTGTTTCCAAAGAAAAAAAAACGTAGGAAAAAAATCGGTTTCTACCTCTTTCTTGCTCTTTATCTCTACGTCTCTCTATCTATATATATATCTTTTCCTCTCTATCTCACGCCAATTTCTCTTTCTCCTTGTCTCTCTTTCTATCTCTATCTCTTTCTAACTTCTGTTTCTCTGTCTCTCTTTCTAAATCTATCTCACGTCAACTTCTCTTTCTCTCTTCTCTCTTTCTTTCTCTATCTCTTGCTCACTTCCCTTTCTCGCTAATTATTGGGTTCTTATTCTTTCCTCTAGGCCTGGGAACAACAGTCACCCATGCCCTTCGTGCCGATCACCAAACTTACTACTCTCATAAACGCAAATCCCATGGATGATATCGTTCTAAATGACATCCGCTATGGAGAAATTAAGATACAAATGGAAATCTTAATAGAGTGAAGATAAATCTTACGAGGGAAGTGTGCCGTAGCTGTTGAGAGATCGATCCCACACTTGAAATTTATCGTTGGGTTGGAGTGAGAGAGAGAGGGATAGAGATTCAGATAGAGCTCTTTATCACACCAATTTAGCCTACTATTGTTTCAGGATTTCGAAACCCACTTGTTTACAAAGAAAGAAAAACAGAAGAGACACGCAAAATGCTCTAATAAACAGATGAAAACATGGAGCAATCCCATCACTAAGCTTATCAGATAAACAAGAACAAAGAGATACCTATAAACCGGGTTGATAGATATCCCAGATGCATAACAAAGAGACATCGGACCTTCATAGAAGAGAGATAAAGAAATTTAAACAGAGAGAGATGGATATATGGATAGATAGATAAATGGGTAAATTCAAAAGCATTAGCTAGAATGAGAGAGAATCTCAAAGGGAGATAGTAGAAAGAGAGATGGATGGATGGATAGATGGTTAGATAGAGAGATGGACAGATGGGTAGATAGAGAGATGGACAGATGGATAGATGGGTAGATAGAGAGATGGATGGATGGATGGATGGATGGAAAGATGGGTAGATAGAGATATGGCTAGCAGATCAGGTGGGTTGAGGGAGGAGGAAGGCTGAGGAAGGGAATGTACGGAAGAGGCCTGCAGGGGTCTTGAAGGAGATCTTGGAAGGGTCAGCGGGGTCAACAGTGATGTCAGCAACGGTGATCCACAAGAGAAGCTCCTTGGACTTGATGCCAGTCAACTGTCTTATCCTCCCCTTCTCCACAAACCCAGACACCTCCTGAGAGTAAGCCACCACTTTGCCAATTGCCTTGAAGGTGTGTTTCGTCTCCCTCTTCTGCCTCAGCCACACGTACCCCGTCCCCGGCACGTACCCAAACTCTTCAATTTCCTCGAGAGGCAGCAGCCCGTCGGGCAGCCCCATCTCCTTCAGCAACGCCACCGATCTATCCCTGCAAGCCACATTACCCGTGGCCACTTCGGCGCCGACTCGGGATACCTCCATGAGCACTTTACTTGAGTGTCCTCCTCTTTCTTCTCTTTATAAAGCGTGAATTTCCCGGCCCAGGGGGTGCATTTATGACGGTGGGGAGGGATGCCGGCCGGGCCGGGCCGGGTACAGAGAACGAGGAGGGTAGGGGTAGGCTTAGGGTGGGACCACGGGGCCTCTACTAAGTCAACGTTGACCATGCCGTTGACCTAGGTGGGCCCAGGAGCTTCTTGATGGCGACGCTGTGGAAGACTGGGGGGAAGAGCTTCTGGAAGGGCTACGCGTACGCATCTCGGCCGTCCACGCTGTAGACCGTTTGCACATCCAACGGCGGAGATGTTCAGAGGCAACATCATGGCGCAGGTGGGCGAGGCGGCGAAGGTGACCGCGTAGGCGGCACCGCCTTTAAGCGCTTGGCGGTGGTCCTGCGTCGTTCCACAGCCTCACGAGATTTGTTTTAGAGCGCTACCAATCAATGAAAGACTCTCTCTCTCTCCCTGTCTTCGTCTCTCTCTCGCTCTCTCTCTGTCTCCGCCTCCCTATCTCGCTCGCTCTCTCTCTCTGTCTGACTTCGTCTCTCTCTCTCTCGCGCTCTCTCGCTCTCTGCCTCCGTCTCTCTCTCTCGCTTTCTCTCTGTTTCCGTCTCGCTCTCTCTCGCTCTCTCGCTCTCTCTGTCTCCGTCTCTCTCTCTCAGTCTCTCGCTTTCTCTCTGTTTCCGTCTCTCGCTCTCTCGCTCTCTCGCTTTCTCTGTCTCCGTCTCTCTCTCTCTCGGTCTCTCTCTCTCCCTCTCTCGCTTTCTCTCTGTTTCCGTCTCTCTCTCTCTCGCTCTCTCGCTCTCTCTCTCTGTCTCCGTCTCTCTCTCTCTCTCTGTCTCCTCTCTCTCGGTCTCTCTCTCCCTCTGTGTCTCCGTCTCTCTCTCTCTGTGTCTGTCTCTCTCTGTCTCCGCACTCTCTCTCTCTTGGTCCCTCTCTCTCTCTCTGTTTCTGTCTCTCTCTCTCTCTCTCTCTGTCACCGTCTCTCTCTCTCTCTCGGTCTCTCTCTCCCTGCCTCCGTCTCTCGCTCTCTCTCTCTCTGTCTCCGCTCTCTCTCTCTCTGTTTCTGTCTCTCTCTCTCTCTGTGTCACCGTCTCTCTCTCTCTCTCTCTGTCTCTCTCTCCCTGCCTCCGTCTCTCTCTCTCTCTCTGTCTCCGCTCTCTCTCTCTTGGTCCCTCTCTCTCTCTCTGTTTCTGTCTCTCTCTCTCTGTGTCACCGTCTCTCTCTCTCTCTCTCGGTCTCTCTCTCCCTGCCTCCGTCTCTCTCTCTCTCTCTCTCTCTCTCTGTCTCCTTCTCTCTTTCTCTGTGTCTCTGTCTCTCTCTCGCTCTCTCTCTCTCTGTGTGTCTCCGTCTCTCTCTCTCTCGGTCTCTCTCTTTCTCTGTGTCTCTGTCTCTCTCTCGCTCTCTCTCTCTGTGTGTCTCCGTCTCTCTCTCTCTCGGTCTCTCTCTTTCTCTGTGTCTCTGTCTCTCTCTCTCTCTCCCTCTCTCTCCCTCTCTCTTCCCCCTCTCTCTCTCGCTCACTCTCTATCTCTGGCTCTCTCTCCCTCTCTCTCTCTTTATCTGTCTTTCTCTCTC
>NC_135845.1:8080000-8337500 GCF_029677425.1 Wolffia australiana
ACAAATAGTATTGAAGGAAAAATTAATGTCAAAGGGTCTGATCCAAGATCACCGATAGAAGGGTATAGAGATAGAAATGGAGAGAAGAAGGATAGATCGTGGAAGAATCCCAAGAGAGCTCTCCCTCTGGTTGCAGGCATGCTCCTGGTGTTGAGGAAGGAGTCTCAAACTCGGCGAACTCGGCGGCGATTCCCCATTAGGACTTAACTAAGATTAGGTAGTAAAATGGACATATACGATATACTCGTTAGAGACTTAGAAGATAGGATTCAACATAAGTTCCAATATAGCATAGGATTCAACATAGTCGATTCGGATTTACAGTAGACGGCTAGGATTTAATATAAGATAGTTATAACGGTCAAAATTATATCACACATATATCCGTTATAACTAATGGGTCCATGGCACCGGTCAACGGCTGTGGTCGGTGCACCCATTTCATTATAACGGATCAGATTGAATCTATAGCGAACGTTGTACAAGAGGTGTACCGACACCAAATCAATGGTTGTGATCGGTGCACCCCTCTCATTATAACGGCTCAGATTGAATCTGATTTTAAATAGAATATATCCGGTGTAAATGGTTACAATGGATATATTTACATTAACGGAAACTACTATTTTTAGACTATATACGTATTATAAATATACAACCAATGTAACATTTAAAGCTTGAGGGAAATACAACAATCTTATCACTCTTCTTGTGTCTCTTCTGTCTTCTCTCTTCTCTCTTCTCCTCTCTCTTCTCTCTCAATCTTCTCTTCTTCTTTTTCTTGCATTCTCAAGATTCAAGATTCTCAACACCTACTTCCACCATCAATCTTCTCTTCTTCTTTTTTCTTGCAACTGCCTCTGTGAAAAGATGCCAAAAATGCCGAAGACCCTTCTCGTTTTCCCCTGATGCTATTTAAGCTATTCCGCACGTGCAGTACTCTCGTTTGCACGTGAGCTCCTCACGCCTGATGCTTCCTCTTTTTACGTTGATACTTCTTGGAGAAGAAACGACTTGTATCAGGGTGTCTCTCTCTCTTCTGTCTCTCTGTTTCTCTCTATATCTCACTTTGTGTGTCTCTCTCTGTCTATCTGTGTAGGTGTGTCTCTCTCCTCAGTCTCTCTGTCTCTCTCTATCTCTCTTGGGGTGTCTCTGTGTCTCTCTGTGTGGGCGTATCTCTCTCTTCCGCACATGTGGTACTCTCTTTCGCGCGTGAGCTCCTCATGCCTGATGCTTCCTCTTTTTATGTTGATACTTCTTGGAGAAGAAACGACTTGTATCAGGGTGTGTCTCTCTCTTCTGTCTCTCTATCTCTCTCTCTATCTCTCTTTGTGTGTCTCTCTATCTCTCTGTGTAGGTGTGTCTCTCTCCTCAGTCTCTCTGTCTCTCTCTCTATCTCTCTTTGTGCGTGTCTCTCTGTCTCTCTCTATGTCTCTTTGTCTCTCTCTATCTCTCTGTCTGTCTCTCTCTCTATGTCTCTTTGTCTCTCTATGTCTCTCTGTCTCTGTCTTTCTGTCTCCCTCTCTCTCTCTCTCTCTCTCTCTATCTCTGTCTTTGTCTCTATCTCTCTGTGTCTCTCTGTCAGTGTCTCCCTCTCTCTCTCTCTATCTCTGTCTTTGTCTCTATCTCTCTGTGTCTCTCTGTCAGTGTCTCTCTCTCTGTGTCTCTCAGTCTCTCAGTCTATCTTTGTGTGTCTCTCTCTATGTCTCTCTTTGTGTGTCTCTCTGTCTTTCTATCTCTCTTTGTGTGTGTATGTCTCTCTCTCTCTGTCTGTGTCTTGTCTCTCTCTCTGTGTCTCTCTATCTCTCTGTGTCTCTTTGTGCATCTCTCTCTCTGTCTCTGTCTCTCTCTCTGTGTTTTTCCCTCATTATTTCTCTCTGTCTGTCCCTCCCTCTCTCTCTCTCTGTGTCTCTCTCTTTCTCTCTTTATTATAGAAACCGCATCCATTCTTTCTCAAAATGAGTGTTTCAAGGTAAAATGCATTGGTAAGGAAGTCTGGTTGGAGTGACCAAATTTAACTTCTCACTTCATTTATGCTAAGGATAAAATCCAAGAGGAGCAACTGTATTTACATCAGCAAACTAAAATAAGAAATAAGTTTTTTATATTTTTTAAATTATTAAATATATTTCCTTGTTTATCCTAGATAAATTGGTGAAAAATTATAAGTAGCACAAAGTTATTTTTTTCTTTATTGATTTTATATTTAATATAAGCTAGACTAGGGGGAAACAGACCTTGGCGGATGAATTTGTGTTTGGCTGCAGTCTAAACTCACATTTCAAATGAAAGCCATGGAACCATGTGGATAACACCCTAATTATTTGTATTAAATTAATTATATACACGTGTTATCAAACTTAAAATAAATAAATATTTTTTATTATATTTTATTTTGTGGATTTTTGGTACTTTTATAAATTTGGTGACATTATATTAATAAATAAAATACTTTTCTAAGTCATAACTGGTATTTATATATTTTATGAGATTTTTAATTTGTAAATGAAATAAGTTTCTTAGTCAAACATGTCTTTTGGAAAAATTGGAGTTGTTTCAACTTATTTGTATTTTTGAAATTTGCTGCCACAAGGATCACAGAGAAGAGAAAAAAATTGAACCTATGAGAATTATTAGACTTCAAATCTCAATATATAACCATCCATGAAGAGTTTGGGCTCAAATTTTGAGGGTACTTTCTTCTCCATCTCATGTATCTATTAATATGGTATGATATATAAAAAGACCTCTCTATTGTCTAAAAATCACCCTGGAGTTTCCCTTAGTTTAGTAGGCCACTTTAAATTAACTGATTTCAAGATTCATCAAGTTTTCTTGTTGTTGATCATCAATTGAAGTAAGAAAACAAAATATAAGTGGAGGGGCTCCCACGATGTGGTAAGTTGCCTTAATCTTGAAAAAATATAAGGATCCACGGTGAGTCTTCTTGCACTTCATGGTCTTCTTCTCAACATCCATCTGCCATCCATCCACTTCCAACCATTCACATCCATCCTTGCGCATCATCCATCAATTAATTTATTGATTTGGAGTCAAGGTTTGTAAATTTATATTTATTTAGTCAAATATCAGTGATGAATTAAATAACTCGAAATTTGATTTCATCACATGCATGGAGGGCACCAATGGTTGCAGCGAAGGAGATATGATCGACCTGTGGAGATACAAAAATTGCAGTCCTCGAGAGAGAATTTACAACAAAAAGGGTAAGATGAGTGATTTCAATGGCAGAAATGAGGATTTACTATGGATCTAAACTACTATTGTGGAAGGAGAACTTATTTTCTGTAATAATGTACATGCACATACCCTGATTGGTGACAGGCCAAGGCCATATTCTGACAAAACTAAGCTTCTAGAAAGTCTCATAATTTATTCTTTATTTTTTAATTTTATTTTTTATCATCACACTTAGCATTGGCTAGCCGAGTATAAGTAGGATTTTAATGTCCCATTTGTGTGCATGGGGGCCTAAATATGGAAGGCCAAATCCACAAAACTTTGAACCTCTTTGACCAAGTCAAATGGTCTTAGATATGCTTAATTTGGGCCTTGATGGCTGTTCTGTGGTTTGGATTTCTCCTCTGATCCAGGTTGTGGCTTGGGATTCTTCTTTTTCCCCATTTGACTCCAGAAATGCCCATTAAATTCACCCCAGTCGTTACACTCAAATAACATCAACAAGATGATCTTAGAACATGACTTTAAGGAAGTCAAGTGGAGTTATTCTAAATAATTTAAATAAATACATAAAATAATGCCACATTAATAATTACTTTCATGAATAATGCATGCACAAATGCATGAATAAACATGGAGTAAATGTGCACTAATTCATATCACATTGTGTGCTTATCAACTTTTCATCTCTCATCTATGTGGACGCTGATAAAGGAGCTCCACAATATAAATGGATTTAAGTAACTTCAATTCATAAATACTGATGTACTGATATGTGTAAAATATTGATGAAAAATAAGCTGAGTGAGAATTCCTTTGAGAAAGTCCTTAATATTAGTCAAAGTCGATAAATTAAGCCAATATTTTTATTTTTTAATATTTTGAAATAAATAAATTTCATACTTGGAACTTACATATTTATATATGCATAAATAATGTAATTTTTATTTTTAAGAATGTGTATCCTAATTTGATTTTTTTCATGATTCTTAAGTGGCCTGAATGCCATTACAGTAGGCCAAACCATTATTAATGATTTGTTTTATAATTTTAGCCGAAGTGAGGGTGAATGCTCATTACATGGAATTTTCTGTTACGCATTGCTAATTGAGATAAATTATCATTGATCCATAATGTAAAAATATTGATCATGAATTGTTTTATGTGGTTCATGAGTAAAAAAACTTAATGCATTTTCCTATCTACATGTTTTGTCACAAGAAGTATAAACAGTACGTATGAATTTCATGGAAAAAAATATTTTGCTATAGATTTTAAAGTTTGATTTATCTCCAAAATTATAAATAAAATTTATAGAAGAGTTATAAATCTAAAATGTTCAGAAAATATTACTAAATTTAATACAAGGAACACTAATTCAAATATTTTACAATAATATTTTTTAAATTTTCAGGACTTATTTAATCAAAAAAATTTAGTTATCAGGTACATCTTTAATGGTATATTTTTCTGGTGTGTTTTAATGGGAATTTTCAGCATGGGCAACTTACATTGCAATGTTTAAGGCAGTGTATGAGATGATTCATTCTCGAGAATTCACCCAGGGATATTAGTGCAATGTAAGGAAGCAGCAATGTAATTAGGGTGAAACATGCAACCCCAGGGTGAGTGCTAGACATGACAAACACAACATTAAAATATGCAGTGTTTGCTTAACATGATTTGCTCTAATTTTCAATGAAGAAATGTCTCACATTTGCGGAAATGAAATATTGCAAAGTTCATCTAGCCATGCGTACTCGCTAGCCCCTCAAAATAGGGGAAATTGAGAATAAAGACCCTAAAAATATAGAACTATGAGACATTGATGCTCTTTAAGTGATTTGATCGGATTTATCAACCTATTGAAATTTTTGAGGAAAAAAATCGAGAACAGTACCTTTAAATACCATATTAAGCCCTTTAAAAGCAAAAAATGCTTAGTTTGTGCACAAAAAGCCCCATGTTTGCCCAAAATATATCGGCCCTAGTAACAATGTTGGAGTTCACTGCTAAGATTTCTTGGTGTGCTCTTCCAGATTTGTGGACTTGATTTTATCTTGAACCTTTTGGAGTGTCTGTATAAGGGAGAGTCCTCTAGATTTGGAAAAAAAGGACCCTTCAACTGGCTACACACTCTGAATTTGAATGTATAATTCCCATTCTAGTTATTTTCACCTTAATTTTCAACAGAAAAACGTAGACACTTCTCTGATTCAGAATAAATCACAAGTTTAAGGGTTAACACCATCATGATCTACAAGAAACCTAAACCCTTTATTTTCAGATGGCACTCTCAAAGTAAAATAAATGATGAACAAGACAATTAATCAATGGGCTGAAAATTTGAATCTTTTGGTTCACATTTTTTAGTGGTTTTTTGTTCGTTTCATCTTTGATATGTGAGTCTGATGAGATAGTTGAGAGTGATTAAGCTAGTGGAAATTGAATTCATTTTACTCCGAGTCTTATGTCCTTAACTCTTATTTATGGTATTTTAAGTTTTCCCCAAACTCACTAAAGCATAACTAGAAAAAACCGAGGGAATTTGTAAATACTTGAAATGAATCAACTAATTTGAACCACTTTTAGAATAATTATAGACATCGTCAACTTACTAACATGCCATTGACTTTTAAACAAGGCCGAGCCATGATAAGCTTTTGGCACCTTGATTCAGTACATGACACGTCTACAACTTGGCAGGAAAAATGATACCTTAAAGAACCAAAGCCGGTTAGGTTCAGCTTGAATATTCAGGAAGTATATAGTTAGATAGGGTAGCACATTTTTGGATATGATATATCAAATATTACGCAATTATTTCCTGCTTAAGAAATATATGTCATCATGCACTTGGAAGGAGTTCTTAGTACACAATGCAACAGAAAATTTCCTCGTTATATAAAGCATCATAGGAATTCATGCCTTGATTGATACCTTGCAGTTTGTGTTGCATGTCATCCACCACATTTAAATGCAGCAAACATTTTTATCCTCCTAAACAAATGAGGAAGAAAGAAAGGGGGAGAAAGAAAGCAATATTTAATTATGCAAGTATGAACACATAAAGATTAAATGGAGAAGGCCAACAATGGGATTTGAGCAACAGCATTTGCTTGTGGAGTGTAACAGATTCCAGTCCATACAAATTGAAAAAGAAACTGTTTATTGCTTTGTCTTGGAAACCTGTAGATTCTGAATCTTCTGTTGCAGTTTTAGAACCTGCAAATGAGGAACGGAACCCATAGTAACTAAGAGAATTAAAAAATGTTGCGGAAAGGATGTCAGCATCCAAGAGACTGAATGTTCTCGTGAAGAGGCATAGATGATCTCAAGGAAGACAACAGAACATTGTTACGTTCCCCATAGAGATCTAACAAAATCAAGAAATGAGACGAGGGGTAGAGAGGAGAATAGGAGAGACGGAAGATGTAAGAGATAAGAAGAGAGAACGATAGGTGAACAAACTCTCAAGAACCTCCGAATCAGGAGTTCTTGCCCTCACGAAAGCCGGATACAGCTACTCGCTCCAAGAAACCACAAGTTGATCTTTCATCAAAAGTCCCTCTAATGACCTTACAATGGGGTATTTATAACCCTATAATTTCAAGAATCAGTTATCTCATCACGACTCTAACGAACATCTTCAACCCTCATCCCCTCCACTCAAATCTGGCTTCTCAAAATACACTTCACATGCCTAATTTTTCTGGGGTTCAACACCAATCATGACGATGAGGAGAAGACAATGACAAAGTGTCATAGCCATTACCACCATTGATTGATGGAAAATGATGACGCTGACAAGATTTGTCCAAACTCCAACATGGATGACAATGACAAGGACAAGATTTGGGGATGATAATGATTGAGATGAACTTATCAATGTCTTATGAATTGTTAGCGTTGCCGTCATCTGGTTTCCAAAAGCTGTCATTATCATCGTCATTTTCATCATCATTTGTCATTCATCAAAGCCCAAACATGCATGATGATAATCACGAAATTCGGGGAAGTTTAGGACGATGATAAGAAATAACCAGGAGGTCATAACGGCCACAGAGAGTCTAACTAAGATACAGCAAGGGCAACTCTTGAAGAAAGTCATTACATTTCAGGGGGGAATAGAGGGATGAAAGATAACATTGTGACAACACCTGCTTTCTTATTCAGAAAGAAAATAAAGCAAAAATCTCGAAAAGCCAAACCAAACATATTATGTATGATCTCAATGAGGACTTAATATTCTCTTGAAGAAGAAGAAGAAAATTCGGACATAATAATAACTTGCGATTACAAACCAGTTACTCGTTAGGAAACTCGACACAAAATTCACCAAATGTTAAGGAGAATGGACACTAGAGGTAGCATTTTCTATAAAATTATCCATTCGTGGGACTCCCTTTAGTCGCATTGAAGGACTACACAGAATTACATACATGTCAGCAAAGATTGGTGACAAAGACAAACAATTGAAACTAAACACACACATTTAATACTGTGAGACTATGGTCTAAATTTTTTAAAAAAAGTGTTACCCATCTTGCAAAAAAATTATTTTACAAAACACCAGGCAAGTGTATTCTCACGAGTTACCACAAAACTCCAGAAACCAGGGATATAAATATGTGTAGTCCGTTTAAAAATTTTCATGGCGGCTTCTGAAACGACTTGGGGATATAAATCTATAGAACCCAGTGATGTAAACCTTAAGACTTCTGAAGCAACAAACTATGCTGATTAATCCGGTTTTATAAAAGGTAGCTTTCATAGCGGCGTGAGCATTAACTATCTAAAGAAATGATAAACGAGAAGCGAGTTCGGATTGTAAGATAAAAGATTGAGAAACAAACCGTTTCTCTCTTGCCATTCTGCTGGTCTTCCAAATCCTGAAGAGTGCCATCCAGGCGTTTCCTGTGCGTGGAAAACAAGAATCACAAGGTTGATATTGCGCCCATCAATAATTTTCCCCAAAATGCTAAAAAAATAAGAGTTTTTTTTGAAGTAGGAGGGACTCATACAGCTCGCCGGAGATGTACTCGATGCGCTTGCGGACGTTGGCGTTCGCCTCTGCTAGATCTTGCTTCACAAGCACGGGACCGATCAACTTGTACACATTGGCATCCTCCTTCAAGATTTCCAGCTCCTGAGAAAGAAATAGAAATTAAAATCGAATCACAGAATCACTTGTAGAGAAAATCGGCACTAATCAACTTGTAGAGGAATCAGTTACCTTCAGAACAAGCTCGTTCTCACCGAGCTGGACGGTGTACTGCTTCCTCACCTGGTGGTTCTTCGCAATGTCTGAAATCAACCCGATTTGCAAGAACAGCGATCATCAATCTAGGGTTCTACGAACAACAACAAGGTAAGAGAATTCTGAAACAAGTATCTTTTCCATACCTTTCTGGATCTTGCTGAGGACGTTTGCTTGGTTCTCGAGATCGCGCTGAAGCTCGCGGACTGCTGCTGTCGAAGCCACCGCCATTACTGCTTGATTGCAACACTATTCCTTTTCCCGCTTTTTATTGAAAGCCACTAACCAAGCAACCAAGCCTCCTTAACCTGATTCTTTTCAGGTTAATCTTTTCGCAATGCCCAAAATAGGGTTTTGGGTTTAGGGTTTACGGTTTAGGGTTATAGTTTCGGATCATCCCGGACGTGGACGAAGAATGCGACAGGATGAATTTCGTCGCGTCCTACGTCCGATGTTAGCTCAGGGACTAAGACGGGACGGTTTTTCGTCCTGTCCAGTCCTCTCGAGACGAATTTTTGTCCCAAAATTCGTCCCGGACGAAAAAACACATTTATATTTTTAATATATTATAATAGATTATAATATATTATAAATTGTCCTAGCGAGGCCACATGGCAACATCTCAAACGTCGGATGTGAATCCGGTTGTTTTCCATCCAGATTCGTTCGTCCGTCGTCCGAAGACCTCCGGGCAGACAATTTTTTCGCCCCACGGGACGAAAACCGTCCTGTCCGGGGGTTACCGAGAATGAATTTTCGTCCTGAAATTCGTCTGTACCCTTAGACAGGATGATTTTTTCGTCCTGGGACGAAAAAAATCATCCTGTCCGCGTCCCTGCACAATATTTAGGGTTTTTATTGTGATGTATTTTTATTATTTTCTTTCAGACTTAGATGAGTGCATTGGTCAAAAGTGATTATCCACCCATTCAAAATGACCTTACGACTTTCACTTACAAAGAAAAACTTGACGTGTACACATTTACTAGTGTCAACTCAGAAATGCGGGTTTTGACGAGAGCAAATGCGGCATGACTTCTAGATAGACTTCAGGAAGTCATCTGGTATTGATCCAAAAGGCCTCCACTTAGGACTAGTCGATTCGGCTAAGAGAATATGTGATGGATCAAGGTGTGTTTTACATTGATTTCCATTCATGTATGATCTTCATCGACCTTATGAATCAGGCTCAAGCATCCTGCAGATCTAACAATTGCTCAAGATGGTCAGATGATGGGAGTGCATGGTTGTGCTTTTGTTGTGCAGTTAAGACCTCTTTGTATGGTGTGGTTCAAATTTTTTAATTGCCCTTCTGGCAGGTTGTAGTAAATTTCCTCCCACATGGAGGAAGGTCTAGGATGGAGCAGTAGTGCAGTTTAGGGCAAATGTTTTAAAGATGGAAGGATTATTTTTCAAATTTTATGACTTAGTAACCCATGAGCTCATGATTTCTTTCTCTCATTCCTCCCCTCTTTACCCCGTCCACATTCTGCAGTAGTCAGCTTGTTCCACTGCCACCATTATATCCTTCCTGTGATGACGCCTTGCCTCAACTTCTATGTTGATGCATTTGAGTTGTTTTTGATAATTGCTTATTATTGGTGAAATATTTTAGTGTGATTTTTTTACTGTTTTCCTTTGATGTATCTCTAAAAAATGGATGATGAATTTGTGCTCTTATATACTTTTACTTTCTTTAGTTTCTCTATTTTATTTATTGACCAATTGGATCATCTTACTTTCGACCTATTTCTTAATATATTTCATATGTGCTTTCCATAATTTATTCAAAAAATTATTGTGTATTCGGACTCCATTGAGTTAAGGTATCCTAAAGAATGTGTATTTTAATGGTTTCAAAAATATTTTTATCCAAAACACAAGCCACTAGGAATTTCCCAACTAGACCAAATTATTTACCAGCATAACTTAAACAAGTGTTGCTAATGAAATTATGGTTGTCACAACAAGCCTAATCCTAATAGGCAATGGTTTAAATACATAACTTCAGGCAGAGTCATAGAACAAGAAGAAATAAAAATTTGTGCAAGTTGACTTAAAATATACTAGACGACCACAATTTCATTTTTATTTGTTTTACTACGAGATGAGAGCAACAACCATTTATATAAAACTCAAATGGTGAAAACAACATCAATGCAGAACTCAAAAACACAGTATAGAATATGTTTTGGATAAAGACATTTTAAGCACATAACAATTGATGGATAATGTAACTTAAAAATAGTCTTTGTTCATTGAAGTTTTTAATAGAAACATAGAAATAAAAATGGCATGCGGATTAGGTACATTGTTATCTTACGAGACAAAAACTCTTCACCCATGATGAAATTGGGTAGAAAAACCCTCAAGTTTAAGTTCTAGAAACACCCTTGGTGAGTTTGTTTCCTCTATTAAGATTATGTTATACATTATTAAGATTATGTTATACATTAATTTTCTTTCCAATAAAATGATTTTTGGCGTATTATGCATTTCTTTTACTTGGGATTGTTTTACGCACTAACTTCAAATACCAATGGTGATACATGGTCACATTTGCTTTTTATGTGTTTACTTTAATATACTATTTTTCCGTTAATAAACGATGACGAGTTTATTTTCAGTTTTTTTGCCACTTTTTTGCCTGCATTTTTTTTAGAAAATGTTGTGATATCTTTTACCTCATCTCATTTAATGCATTTACTGTAAATGACACCATGGGTAGAGGGGAAAGGAGCGTCAGTAAGGACTAGGTGTCTGCAATAACTTTAAATGAAGTAGTATTATACTGGAATCACACCATAATAGACATGCTTCATATGTATGTCCAAGTATCTTTTTTGTTATTAGCAATAAGTACTTCATATGATATGTATGTTGCATTGCTTGAGATGATATCTCTATGTTATAAGTGAGGGTAATGAAGGTAAATGTGAAGAAGCTGTGTAAGGAGACGAAGAAAATCATATTGAAAAATTTAGCTCAGTTTGACTGAGTGTCACTTAGACTCAACGTGCGGAGTTTGGAGATTTAAAAAATATTACAGAGGGTGATTTTAAGTTGGGTAGATGCACAGTGGAAACTATATGAGTGGGTGCCCTGCATTTGCCAATTTGAATGATTACCACAACACATAGAAAAAGGGTGAGAGTGTCCAAATTTTTTATGAGTTCAAGTAGAAGTCAAAGGTTTGTGTTATCTTAGTATTTTTAATGCATTTTTAATATATTATCAATCAATAAACCAAATTGTATCACCATCTGATGCAGGTGGGTATGGTGAGCACAATATATCAAATATTATGAAAAATGCTGACCATTCTGCAAGAAGAATAAAAAGGGTGAAACCACATTTCAATACAAGAAGACACTTGATATGTCTGACATGTGTCATGAACTTGTAATCCAAGTCATATTTATCAATAGTAGATGATGCCTATATCAATGGGATCAATGATAGAGGTGATCACAACATGGAGGACGACTGTGGCTTATTTCAAACAAGGAAGTTCTCTCTCTTGTTGGCTGCCTCACTCCCTTATGATCTGATCATCTGTCAATTTCCGGCATAACTATGATCATATGATCTGACGATTACCTCTTTCAGTTGATCTGCTTTAATGATTTTCATGATCCTTGAGAATCTTGTTTCCTGAAGGACTGCTCGTTGATTCCTAGGAAGTTTTTATCTCCTTATAATATTTTTATCTTATGATTAAGTTGTTAAATTATCCCCAAATTTTAGCAGTTTTCATCATAATCATCTAAGTTGAGCCTCTTTCTTCTATCCTAACATTTATATCAGACTCTGCTTTTCTTGGTTCTTACAAACTCCATCTAGGATCAAGGCCTGGATGTTGAGCTTTTGGGAGCTGTCCTTCTACGACCAAGATCTGAAGATGGAGCTTCTGCAAGCTGTCCTTCAATGAACAAGCCATTTTTTGAAATTTGATCTTGTGATATCAATTTTTTGGTGTGTGGTGCATGTTTTGAGTTTTGAAATTTGGAATGATGATAGTTGTTTTTGGATATGGATCTCTTCATGTAAAAATCAATAACCATTTACATTGTCAAAGGTTTTATGTTAAGATCAATTACCCTAGTCAACATGCTCACCTTTCCCTTTGAAGATAGTCATCAACCCTGTTGTCAACGGTTGTAATCCCCATCATCAGCGGTTGTCATTCTCGTGAACAAATTTCATTGTCCTTTTAACAGTTCTTGTTGTCCCCCTCCACAACGATTGCGTTCCTTGACCACAATGGTGGCTTTTTCCTTATGGCCATCATCATCCTTATCATTGGTGGTTGTCACACTTCTTGTTGATGGTCATTGTCCCCATCATCAATGATCATCGTTTGCATCTTTGATGGTCTTCTTCCTCATCGATGGTTGTCGTCCCCATCCTGACGGTCAACGTTTGCATATCTTCAATGGTCGTCTTCCCCATCATCGATGGCTGTTGTCCCAGACGTTGACATCTCATCCCCACCCAAGATGGTTGTCTTCATCGGTCCTCATCCCCTTTCACAATGGTTGTCTTCGTCGGTCTTCGTTCACTTCCATGAAAGTCCTCATCCCTATGACCAACGATTCTCATCCTTCTTCACAACGGTCATCTTTCCCCATCCAGGACAGTCTTCATCCCCTTCTATGATGGTCCTCATCCCCCTCTATAATTGTCATCATCCTAATCAAAGACAACATTCATGCTTCTCATCTTTTTCCTCACTTTTCTATTATCTCTAAAAGTTATTTACCCATACCTCTGTCGTCCAAATCAGTCATCAGTCATCCGTACAGAAAAGTTGTGGGTATAGTGCAGGGACGTGGACGGGACAGTTTTTTCGTCCCAGGACGAAAAAATCGTTCCGTCTGCGAGATCAGACAAAAACCGGGACGGAAATTCATACTGGAATGAATGGACAGGACGGTTTTCCTATCGTTGTACGAAAAGACCGTCCCTTCCGAAGGTCCAGGATGATGGACAGTAAGGGATGGACAAAAATCCATCGGATTCGCTTCCGACGCTGGAGATCTTGCCACATGGCATCGCTTAATCAATTCCTTGACATTTTGCATCGAAGTCTGTGCTTTTTTTGAGCTCTGAAACTGATGCTGCCCAAAAGTAATTGTACATATATCCCTCCACTTTCTCTCTCCTTTATATTTCCCTAAAAACTTAGAAAAGTATATTAAAAATTTTAAACGTAAATTTTTCCATCCTGGATGGGGGACTAGACGAATCCCTGGACGGGACAGTTAGGACGAAGTAGCACTGTGGTCTTCGGAACTATAGTTGTGGGTCCCACTTCTGACCAGTCAATGCAAAGAATCCCCAAAATACCCTTATAGCCAGGCTGCGGTCGAATAAAAACGTGCCACGTGGAGGGTTATTGGATCAAAGCGGGTCTACGGAGACCCAATATGTCCGTTTTTAAAAGTAGGCCTCATTTAAGATTCCGTCCCGCTCCGCCTGACGCGGTCACTCCTTTTTCGGAGCTTGAAGCTAGAGCGCCATGGCGAAGATGGCGATCCGCCTTCTCCTGTGCTCGTTCTTGCTGACTGCTTCTTCTCCGATCGGCCTCTCTATCGACGACGGTGAGAAATCTAATCCTTTTCTCTGATTCTTTGATGATCTGGTGATTGATTTCTCGGTAGATCTGGTGGAAAATCTCGTAATGAGTGTTCACTAGAGAATGATAGGTGGAAAATACGGTTTTCGTTTGCACAATCAAACTTTTAGAAGAGTTTCTGTTTGGAGACTTGTGACTGTTCCTTACCAAAGGTTTTAGCGCTTTCTCATCCGTTCGTTTTTGCTGAATGCTTCTTCTCCGCTTGGTTTCACCACTGACGACGGTGAGCATTCCGATCCATGTTTCTGATTCTTTGATGAGCTGATGATCGATTTCTCGGTAGATCTGGTGGACAATCAAGTGAGCAAAATGCAGTTTCTGTTTGCTTATTTATGTTTTTAGAAGAGTTTCTCTTTGGAGACTTGTGACTGTTCCTTACCAATTGAGAAGAGAAGATCGAGTTCAACCACAAGTTTTACTGCTTTCTCGTCTGTTCGTTTTTGCCGACGCTTTTTCTCTGCGTGGTTTCGACATTAACGACGGTGAGCAATCCGATCCATGATTCTGATTCTTTGATGAGCTGGTGATTGATTTTTTGGGAGATCCGGTCGAAAATCTAGTGAGGAGGGGCCATTATAGAGTGCTTAATCATACTTTTAGAAGAGTTTCTCTTTGGAGACTTTTGTTCTACCTTACCAATAGAGAAGAGAAGATCGAGTTCTACCAAATGTTTCACCGCTTTCTCATCAGTTCGTTTATGCTGAATGCTTCTTCTCCGCCTGGTTCCGATCCATGCTTCTGATTCTTTGATGAGCTGATGATTGATTTTTCGGTAGATCTGGGGGAAAGTGTAGTGAGGAGCGATCATTAGAGAATGAGAGGTAGAATATCCATGTTTCTGCTTGCTTATTTCGCCAAATTTCTACCAAATTTCACCAAGATCCATTGTGAGTACCGCAGATCTGACAGTTCTTCGCACTCCAGTTTCTTTAAATAGCAGAAACCTTTCGTTGTCTCTCTGAATCGATCGCGTTTCGATCCCATCGTAGACCGCTTCTTGAAGATCTACTTTTTACCGCAGATTTAATTTGACGTTGCTCCCTAGCTAGGGTTTTGATTACACAATGCTGGGAATCACGGGACCCGGGACAAAGGCAAGGGGCCCGTGGTCAGCCGTGGGGACTATATTTATACATATAAATAAAGAGAGAGAGATAGACAGGGAATGAGGATAACAGAGGGAGAGAGAGAGAGAGAGAGAAAGAGAGATTGAGGAATAGACAGGGAGTGAAAGGGATAGAGAGAGTACAAAGAGAGAGACAGAAAGGATATATATAGAGAGAGCTGAGAGAGAGAGAGAGAGAGAGAGAGAGAGAGAGAGAGAGAGAGAGAGAGAGAGAGAGAGAGAGAGAGAGAGAGAGAGAGAGAGAGAGAGAGAGAGAGGGAGAGAGAGAGAGTGAGAGAGAGAGAGAGAGAGAGAGAGAGAGAGAGAGAGAGAGAGAGAGAGAGAGAGAGAGAGAGAGAGAGAGAGAGAGAGAGAGAGAGAGAGAGAGAGAGAGAGAGAGAGAGAGAGAGAGAGAGAGAGAGAGATTTGAGAGATGGTGGTGGGCAGGTCCACTGAACAATGGTGACTTCGAGGCCCTGGCAGCCGGCGGCAACGCGGCCGACATTACCGTGCCGGGATGGACCACCAGCGGCGCCATCGAGCTTGTCGAGTCCGGACAGAAGCAGGGTGCCATGATCATCATCGTCCCCCAGGGTGCGTCAAAACATATATTACAGATTCTTGCATTTATTAATAGATCAACAAATGGATGGATAGATATGTAGATAGGTACTACATTTATAGAAAGATACGTAGATCGATTCACATACACTGATAAATAGATTTGTACAAAGAGAGAGACATTGGTGCATAAATGATTGGTACATTGATAGATAGATACATGTATATACATCGATTTATAAAAGATAGGTACATTGATAGATAGATGTAGACATGGGTAGTTACATGTAGTGCCATCGGTAACTGATAGATACAGACTGATATCCATCCATGCATGCATCCATTTATTAAATGATACAAACATATACATATGCACCTTAAGTACAAAACTACTTATGCTCATTGTTCAATATATATTTACATTGAAAGAGAGATATATTGATAAATTTGTAAATAAATGGACAAAGTAAAGACATAGATACTTAGAGCCATTTATTGATAAGATTAAGATATGGACGGATCTATAGGTAGGGAGATAAATATGCCGATACATACATTTATAGGACATGCCTTCATATATATTTTTTGAATAAATTTTTTAAAGGGGTGCAACACGAGGACTTCCCCGGAGGTTACCCATCCTACTACGAACATTCATCTTAACTTATATTATATGCATAGATACAGACATCCATGCATGTGGACACACTTATTTGCATACAGATTTGTACGTGTATACATATATGCATGCTGCCATATGGATGTTTCAATGTGCGATCATCTTCCATAGAAATCCATCATTTGTGGTCACCATCTATTTGGTTGAAAGAAAGACAAAGAGAGCGATACAAAGATGGATATAGACAGATAGATCACAGATAGATAAATAAAAGCACAGATGGGTCTATACTTGCGATGTAGAGAGATAAAGTGCGATGTAGAGAGAAGAGAATGAGAGAGAGAGAGCTCTTCCTTAGACACATCCATGCATTCATGCAGACATACATATTTTTCATACGTACACGCAAACGCAAATACTTTCATACGTTGAAACTAACATACAAAAAGACGCATTCATGCACACATACATACATCCATCTGTGGAGATAACTTGAGCACATTTTCTTGCAAATATATTCATATAAACATCTATATATATATGCTTTAAAGATAGATACATAGAGTTGAATAAATATACAAAGAATACACACATAGAGAAAGGTGTATACATGCATAATTACAGAAATAGAGAAAGGTCATTCTTTGTTTAGTTGCGCAATTTAACAAGTCATGTGATGGGGGCAGGTATGCGTGCCGTGAGGCTGGGGAACGACGCGCAGGTCCGGCAGGAGCTGGCGGGGCTGGACGGTGGCGCCGTCTACGCGGTCACCTTCGCTGCTGCACGTACGTGTGCCACGATGGAGTCTCTGAACATCTCCGCCATCCCGGCCGTTGCCATGGCTTCACCGACGGTTGATCTGCAGACGGTCTACAGCGTGGAAGGCTGGGATGCATACGCGTGGGCCTTCCAGGCGGCAACAGGTGTCAGCGGCGGAGCCGCCCTCTCCTTCCAAAACCCGGGCATGGAAGACGACCCCACGTGTGGTCCCGTCCTCGACAACATCGCCATCAAGAAGCTCTTCCGTCCGCCCCCGGTCAACGGCGTGGTCAACGGCGACTTCGAAGAGGGTCCATGGGTCCCACCTAATGCCAGCCTTGGCGTGCTGCTTCCCTTCAACCTCGCGCCCGAGTCATCCCCCCTTCCAGGCTGGACTGTCGAGTCGGACCGGGCGGTCCGGTTCATCGACTCGAACCGGTTCTCAGTCCCGCAGGGTAAGCGCGCCGTGGAGCTCCTCTCTGGTAAAGAAGGTATCCTCTCTCAGATAGTAAGGACTACCCCTGGCCGGCCCTACACGCTTTCCTTCTCTGTGGGCCCCGCCGGGGACGCGTGCGAGATGCCATTGGCTGTCTCGGTCTTCGCCGGTGACCAGACCCGGGTTGTTCATCTCTCCCCTCCTGATGCCGGAAACCTCACCTCCCAGCCGGCCTCCCTGAACTTCACTGCCTCTGCTGACCAGACCCGCATCGCCTTCCACAGCGTCTACTACAACACTCGATCCGATGATCGTAGCTCCCTCTGTGGCCCCGTTGTCGATGATGTCCGCCTCCTCTCCTCCGCGGCCCACCATGGCCCTCCTGCCATCCTCGTCCTCTTGACTCTCCTCGTCCTAGTTTTCTGAACCGGATCAAGCCTGCCCCAGGCCGGCCTCTCTCCCGGGTACCGTGAATTGGCCAGGGAATTCATTCGTTGTAAAGAGACGAGAGGGGAGGGTACTCAAGAGAAGTGCTCATGGAAGTGGCCCCGGGTGGAGATTGAAGAGGCTTATAGAGGTAGATCGGTGGGGTTGTTGAAGGAGATGGGGATGTTTGACGGGTTGCTGCTTCTTGGAGAGATTGAAGAGTTTGGGCATGTAACTTATAGAGTGAATCTTGCCTCAGAAGGTGGACACAGAACAGGAATTAAAGATGGGAGAGACATTATGTATCTTATATCTATGATATGAATCCATAAATGGGCATCAGACATTGAGAAAAAATCTCTCCTAGAATTCTAATTCCTTATTCTATAAATGAGGTTTCATGTCTTACCCAAGCTCATGAGTCCTCATTTATGCTTCTTATCCATCAATTGGTATCGTAGCATGTGGCATTCCCTCGGGTTGTTGGTTGTTGTTGCTGCTTGTCAAACGTACATCTTGTTTGTACCTTGTCCCATTGAGATATTTAATATTTTTTGGCACCCTTCTTGCATCCAGCACACTAGGTTTATCAACACTTTCTGCCGTGATTTTGCACACCTTGCGGTTGTTGGATAATATAGCAAATTAATAGGTGCATATTTTTTATGTCGTTGTAATTTTTAATTTTCTTTAATCCATTACCTTATTGTACTTGGTATTAGTCTTTGTCTCTAATTTTTCTTAAATATTATCTTAAATAACTAATAAATATATAGATCTATCTACACTCTCGCTCTTAAAAAATAATCTACCATTTTTATTTAAAATTGCCTTTATTCCTTAATATTATATATTATTCCTCTCATTTCCATTCTTTTTCTCTCTTTTTTGTTCTTAGATCTTATTGAGAACAAGTAAATATATGTTTATACTATCTATTTGGCCCTCCGTCATTCTTATAATAACATAAATATTGTGTTCATTGTGTGTTTTTCTCACATATTACCCACCACCACTTTTACATCAAAAGTTCAAATATTTGATCCCCTAAAAGTAATTCACATGCCTCTCTTTTATCTACTATGGTTTTGCATTATTAAAGTAATATTCACTTATCTTATAATACACATCTTAATTATTCATAATATTATATTTATTATATAAGCTAATACTAACTGTACTTCATAGTCTACATTAGTGTAGAACTATATATGTATTATCTTAATTATTATTATGTAAATAAATTTCCTTCCTATACTTATATTATTATAGAAATTATATTTTTGCTAAGCAGTAGTCCTTATGGAGCTGACCTTACTCATTGTCAATAATTTATCTATATGCTGGTACAATTGATTAATTTGGACGACCAATTAAGGTTATTAAGCCATTAGAGCCGTTAACCAGACTGATATATGGGCCTTTTGGACATTGGAAGTCATACTTACAGTTTAGGGGTCTTATGAAAATACCCACTAGTATAAATAGGAGAGGGTCCAGAACAAAATTCTCCAGGGATCCTCTTCTCCTCATGGCTCTTACCCTTCATCTTTATTCTCCCCATGGCTCCTCTCCATTCTCATATGATTGAAGGATGCAATATGATGATGGAACATGAGGGGGACTCATCAAGGTAAAGGAGGAAATTAAATGTGTCACCAGTCATGAGGATACATCTAGAAGCTGCACACTTAACCAGCTTGACACGTCTTTCTTAAAGATTTGAGAAATCATGGATGCAATCCATGCTCAAGTAATTTGATCAATCTTTCGAGATTTTTTTTGGTTCCATTTCAAGTCTTCCCATTGCATGAATCAAGTTTGTTTCATCCAAATCAAGGCCCTAGAATCAAACTCTAAATTGCATTTTTTCATGAGCCTTAGAGAAGCCAGTTTCCAGATCTAACAAAATCTAAAGAGTAAGAGTGAAAAAATTAAACATCAGAGGACATTATTTTTTTTCTCAAGTCATAAGAGGTTCTGATACTTTTCAATGGTTATGCTTGAAGGCAAACATATCATAACTTATGGGGTTGGATGTGTTATGAGACAATACAGATACATCTATGCCTTAGATATACCAGCTTACCATTAATGCTTGGATCTAGTATCCATTTTTTGATTCGTAAATACATCAAAATCGATAAAGTTTTGGTAAGATGATTAAAGATGAACTTTTTTATGGTAAGATGTTTGGAGTGAAATATTTGTGAAAAATGTTACGTGATCCTTTTATATTCCATCGAGATAACATTTTTCATTTATTTTCTTCAAAAGTAGTAGCCTGTAAACATCAAAGGGAAATTCATGTGAAATAATATCATAATTATTTCATACAAAAAAAGCAACTAAATTAGTATTAAAATTTTGCACATGAGTTAAAATTAGAGCGGCATGAATTAATGCATTATTTATAAAATCATCACAAAAAATTGTGTTCTACTTTTGATATACCATGAAATAAATTTAAATAAAGTTATTTATAGGTTAAATACGCGAATGAATTTATTACATCCATGAATCATTCTCAAATTTGTGAGTCTTATGCATCATATAATGAATTGAAGGACGTAACGACTAGCATGTTTTTTATAACTTCATAAGATTTATGTTTAATTGAGACCTCATGAGAAATTAAATTTGGTTTTGTATTTTCATCATGGTTTCTGAATAAATTTCCCTGTATATTTTTTCCAAGTTAATAAAAAAGGAAGTAATACACAGCTTTGGGAGAGCTTATTGATAACTGAAAAATAATCGATTTCTCGAAGTAAAAGAGCAAGTGAAATTATAAGGGAAAGAAAATTCAAATGACAAGATATGTATATGTTCAACAATAGGAAATCTACGAATAAAAATCACTAAGAAATGTAAAATTTAAAAAAATGTATTAAGATCTAATGTCCATGATCCCATTTGGAGATCGGAGGTTTGGTTTTATTTAGAGTACAACTTGAATATGTGCAAATAAGAACTAAAAATGGATAGTATGGATTGTCACGCTCATTGTTTTATTTCATTTTAGGATCTCTTACAATGATATTCAGTTGCATATTCATTCCTGAAAAACATAATAAAATTCATTGAAGACTACATTAAAAAATTTATAATTTGTTCTTATTTTGATGGCACAAAGTTTATTTAAAAATCCTCACATTAGTTTTGAGGGATAATGTTACTTATGTTAAAACTAAGGAATTTAATTTTTTACACACTTTAATTTAAACTTTTATAAATACAAACTCCGTAATTCCCAAATAAAAGTATATGTAATGTTGATAACAATAAGTTTTGCATGATAATCATGTGAACTTGCTATAATGTATGGAAATAAATTTTTTTCAAGAGACGATCCAGAAAAGTTTCATTTTGCAGGAAGTGGTGGAAATATTGGTGAGGATAAACAATAGGGGACAAAATAATTGATCATCATAAATGGACTTTCTGATATCCCATAAGGTCTGTAGTTTATCCTACCAAGTCCAAAAAAAGGACTATGGGAAATTTAGAGTTGTGAGGAATTTTTCGGATCTTATATGGGGAGAAATTTATTTTCTTCACCTATGTTTCTCTGATATTTCTTCTTACTAATAATTAAGCTCTAATATGATTGGGCAATCTCAATTTTTTTTCCTATCATGGGATCCATGATATTTCTAAACATTTGACCACATATTGGCTCAAGTAATATGAGTTGGTCAATTCCTACTAGTACATTCAACTATGGTTTTCTAGACATGGATTGGTAAGGATACATGTCACTGTCCATCTTTCCCGAGCAATGTTGTGCTAGAACATATTTGTAGTTAATTTAATGAATAAAATTAGTTGGTAAATGGATGATTAGTCATTAATGTTGATTATTTATCTCATTATTATGATAATAAATTATAAAATTGTAAATAAAATGAATAAGAGATGAGGTTTCAAAATTTTTGATAAAAATCATACATTACCATGTTAAAACAGAAAGAATAAAAAACAAGAAATTAATTTCTGATAAAGTTAATGATACTGGGTGTGTTATCAATGATTTAATATTTGAAAGTTTAAGAACTCCATCATTTCAGTTTATATTCAAGATTAGCGAGTGCAAATAGCTGAATTTTCCACATGGCCATGTTAACATATTGAGCCTTGACACATTTAATGACTCACCTTGTAATTAATGGAAATATAATGTGGCTGGAAAGCCAATTATACATTTCATATCTTGTTTCATGTTAATCAATGGAATATATTCATCATAGTGCATGTGTGATGCTTATGGTGATGAAAACCATGAATACATTATCTGACTTAATGAATTATGATGATATCATAATAAGGGGATTTCAAACATTCTTACTCAAAAGATACTTAAGAAGGGTTATAAAGTATCCAAATAGAATAATACTATCTAGTATCACTCATTCATGAGTATGTCTGGTCTCGTAGCCACTAGTGTGGAGACACTGAGGATAGACAGTGGGTGTTCTTTAGTGGAAAGCGTTCATTTACTTGATCCATAAAAATCCTTGAATGCTAATATTAAAATGTTAATTAAGTTGATTGATGACATCAAATTAGATCAATACAATTATGCTTTTGTATTTTTTTGCCACATATTTTTAGATTTGCACTAGCATTATTCACCACTTAGGGATAAAGACGAGAAAACTATGATATATTTTCCCAAGATCTGCTTTTATATATTTTATTGAATTTTAAGACTAAGCCCACTTGATTCTTTAGGGTAAATGGGATTTCTTACATCTTATTGGAGTTTTATTTGAAAAACAGGACTTAGGTAAATACAATGGTGAATTCGATATATAGATGGAAGGAAAATAGAAAACTAAGCCGTCTAATACATAGCATGGGGAGGCCCAATACACAAGAAGCCCATTCAAAAATCTTTAAAGACCAGGTCAACTCAAGGCAAGATTGTTGAAATAACCCTAATTTGAATTTTACTGGTCTACTTTCAAATTGGAGGAGTCGAGGTGGATCCAGGTGATGACTCTCAATATGTCATCAACTATTAAGGATTTCTTGAGCATTAAAGTATCATTTGTATTCATTTAATCCATATTGGTTATATTTCATGTACATTATTTTCCTACTTACTAACACCACTTGATTCTTTGAATCAAGTGGATTAGATCTTGATAACACCCTAATTTCGGTCTTTATTTCATGTTATTAGCATTATTTATGCGTTTAAAAGGCTTAAAATTGGGTTGTTATCATATATTTACACGAAAATAATGTTTTCAAGTAATTTCTGATTTTTCCCTAATTTTCTGTTAATTATATGAATTTGTGAGGATTTATTGAAGCTTGAAATAATTATTTTTGGATGAAAATGGCACATTAAAAATTTTATTTCGACATTTATCAACATGGGAATGAATCAGGGAATTTTCTAGAATTTTCTAGAATTTTTTACGAATTTTTAGGAATTTTCTGGGATTTATTTCAAGAAGAAATGCATTTATTCTATTAAAAAGGGCATATTTATAAGAGAAAAAATGTATTTATGCAATTTCTAGACTTTCCGGGGCCTTTTTGCAACGTTTCGTTGCAAAAGACCCTGAAAACAGCTCTCGGTCGCCATGGCAGGAGTAAAGATCCAATTTAGAATCATTCAGGGTTTATTTGCAATTGCATTATTAATTTTAGATAAAATCGGAGGAGAGAGAGTGCCGAAAGGACATATGTACAAATACCTCTGGGCGGCGTCAGATATCAATAATCTGTTTTATGAAGGGCTTCGTTGAAAAAGCGCACCGGTGCCTTCCGCCGCGTCGACGTGGCGAAATCATAGCCGTTGGATTAAAATCCAACGGATATGAGATGTGCGCTACACGCAGGAGGTAAGTACACCGCCCGTGCAGCGCATACAATGCGCGTGCACGGGTGGTGACGTGGCAAAAGTTTAATGGATAAGGTATAAAGAAACGCACCGGTACGTGCATAGCGATGCATATGCAAATCCCGCTCTTCGATTTTTCTTTTGTTTTTCTTTTTTTCGCAGGTGGGGTACGTGGCGCGATGAGAGAGAGCCCGCCAAAGATATTTGAAATGCGGCAACCAATAGGCTGCCGACACGTCATTGCGTGAATTAAGAAATAAATCAATTTTAATCCAATGGTTAAAATTGGTTAAAATTGATTTATTAATAACTTTTGATCCTGAAGTCCGATTGAGATGATTTTTTTATGGATTTGCTCGTCTTGATCCCCTCTTTCTATGTGTATGTAAGAGTTGGATCATTCAGATCTAGCCTACATTGATAGATAAATATTAATTACTAAACGGGGGTAAAATGGTGATTTTCACCATGTAACCTAGGTATAAAAGCTGAATTTCGAGAGGAGGGGCTCATTCTTGATGGTTCTCTATTACAGCTGCAAGACAGAGAGGAGTCCCACCCTGGATCAAGTTATCTGGTACTTTTTCCTTGATTGTATTTGGATTTGTGCATTTTGAATGAGATTAGTTCAATTTCTTGTTTCTTCTTCTTGGTTTTGATCTGAAATTCTAAATCGCTTGGCTTGAGCGGCATGTAAAAGCCCTGATTAGGATTGAGAGGAGAATTTGAGGGATTCAACAAAGCATTCAACTGCATTCCAAAGAAAAACTCTAAAAAAATTAGTTTTAATTCTTAGGAGATTAAATTACCCCCATTTCAGTTCTGAATTATCAAAGTTGCAAAAACAAACCAAACTCAAATTAAAAATTCCCTTTTAACCTCTCTTATTGACCTCTTGGATCCTTTTATTAGGATCAAAGAAGCCATTTAGGAGCTCCATATTTCTTCTATTCATCTCAACTCTTCCACCCCCCTTTCTAAATTCTCATCTAATTAGGGTGACTCGATCCTGATTGAAGATCAAATTCAGTTTAATCAGAGTGAAACGACCAATACAATCACCAAATTGAATTCCTTACTAGCTTCCCTTGGATGACACTCGTACTTATCACTATATGTCTTAAGTGGAGTTCTTATAAATTTTATTGCATAAGCCAAAATCCACAACGACAAGGGCTAAAAATTGCATAGTTTTTACCCCTATTTTCGGCTTATCATATCTCACTTATTGGATTTAATGAGTTCAGATATGGATCAAGCATCAAGAGAAATGCATTTGACTAAGAGGTGCTGGTGAAAAACTATAAGGAAGAAAAAGCCCTAAAAATCTCCAAGAAGCATAATTGAGAGAGACCTATAAATAGCCTCTTGAGGGTTAATTTTAGGTGGTCCAGAGTTTCCAATCGAACAGGCTAGGGCTTGGAGAAGAAGGGTTCTGCACCCTCCAAGAGCTGATGAGCATTGGAGTTGGAGAGAAAGAGCAAGCTGAGGAATAGCTTGGGATTGACGACCTCCACCTCGCCGCAAGGAACGTGACACCTGGTTGGAGCGAGTTCTCAAGTTTAGTACAGTGTAATTCTCTCCCTTTCAGACAATCTAGATTGGGTTGAAAGATTCATCCCAGTGATCTTCCAACGTTTCCAATTGACATTGTTCTTGTTTTGTTTGATTGAAAATTCGTTGTTTGATTCAAGTTGTTCTAACCCTCCATCGTTCTTCCATACCCAACCCATTCGATTTTGTTCTTCTCGTAGCAGCCTTGGTCGCGCGCAGCAGGGCTGTGCACAGCCAAGGCCGCGTGCAGTAGAGCTGCGCACAGTCGCGCCGCGAGCAGGCCTCGCCCGCGCGCAACAGAGCCGTGCCCAGCCGCGCCGCGAGCAGGCCTCACCCGCGCGCAGCAGAGCCGCGCACAGCCGCGCCGCGAGCAGGCCTCGCCCGCGCGCAGCAGAGCCGGGCCCAGCCGCGCCGTGAGCAGGCCTCGCCCGCGCGCAGCAGAGCTGCACCCAGCCACACCCACGCGCAGGCCTAACCTGTGCGCAGCAACCACCGCGCACAATGGCTGCTGTGCGCGGGACGCACCTGTGCGTATGAGCGCCGGGTGTTTGTTGATTTGACAAATCCATAGACGTGAATCTGTGGATAAAATTGGTGAACTGCTGTGACTTAATTCTGAGAAAGAACTTATTATTCCTTTGAGAAATCATTTTACATAACTTTTCTGAGGAAATTCAATGAACTTTACTGAAGATAATTCCTTTGATTGTTAAGATTGAATATTTAGAACTGATAATCTAAAGTAAACTGAAAAGATTTGCTATTGTTTTACCTGCTCCCTGTGGATCGACACCTTACTCGCCCTAAGGCTGTGAGGTAAAAAATAATTGTTGCATAGCTCAATTCCTCACACGATTTACCAGTCATTAACCAAAAAAAGATTCACATAATTTGAGCTTATCACCAGGATGAAAATCAAGAAACCCTAGCCCTCTAGACTCTAGTAATTAAATCCAATGGATGGGAGAGTTACATCACTTCTATTTATACTCCTCCCCTTTCTTTATATCTCATCTTGGATCTCTGTTCCCAACTGGTTGGAGACCTAGCACATCATATTTCTTTCGTCCATTCTTGTTCTAAAATAGTGTCGGAGAGAGTTCGAGGGTGATGAAGATTTATCAACACTTTTTCTAGATAAAAAATCCATAGGATAGCTCAGACTTTGAGCTTTCCAGCGCATCAAACAAAACAGAATAATTGCTTGTGTATCAAAAGTCACAGCATTTTCAGTCTACTACGTGCCCGGCGGAGCGGTGCTGCCCACAATTTGCTGCCGACGGTTATCTTCAACATTAAATATTATTACATACCCTAAAACTATCAAAAAATCATTTTAAAAATCAAAATTTATTATGTATTTATTTATTTCATTTATTTAAAATAGTTTGACTAGTATTTATTTATTTCATTGATTTTCTATTTAAAAATACTTAAAAATCCAAAAAACTTGAAATTAACTAAAATAACTATTTTAAAATATATTTAAAATAGAATTTACTCTCTCATTTCCTTCTCCTTGTGGATTCGACTATTACTTAACCTATTCTTAGTAAGTAAAATTTAATAAATATGTCACTTTAGGTGGCCAAGGAAGAACCTAAAGGGGGGGTTGAATTAGGTTCTCTATTTATATTATATTTTTGTATTTTATTAGCCTAGGATTTTTCTACCTAAGAACTGAGGTAAGGGAAATGGGATACATAATTACAATTTTTAAACAACTTAGGCTAATCCTTAATGCTGTTAAGGGGTATCCGTTCCCAGGTGGTGATGTGCCATAACCAAGTTTGTGTGAATGCCCCCTAAGCAAATCACTGGGAAATAGGGGTGAATAAGGATACCATGAAAAAAGAAAAAGTCGGTGAAGCTTTGTTATCCTCAAACCTCAAAGGCTTCAACTTGACCCCCAAAGCCTTAACCTGAGTGATCACAAATATCTAGAAATAACAGTATATCTCTGAATAATGTATTCTCCTAAAAAATACTTAGTCTTGATGGCTACTTAAAATAGTATTCATGACAAGGGCCAATTTTAACTATTTCAACACGAATACTTTTATATCAAAATTTTATTAATTAAGAAATATTCATAAATATAACTATGACTTCCCTTCATTAACACCTCCTTATTTGTGGTTGTTCTTTCTTCAGTCCTTTTCTCCTCCACATTTTTATTTGAATGAAATTCTTGATTCACTTTTGACCTTTTGATTTTTAAAACTCAAATATCTTTTTACCTGGAAAAGTTTTTTAACACTATTTTTCACAATGGTTATGTCACACAAATTGTTAAAAAAAAAATCAGATAAATCTCCAGAGATCAATCTTTCAACATCCTTAATTTAGCGCTTGATTCCTCCATGTCCATCTTTAAACCCCTGTTACTCTTTCCAAGCTCACAAAAATGATGCAATTTCAAATTTCTTTGATTTTTCATGGATGTTAACAGCAGCTCATATGTTGAAGAAAAGCTCAAAATCATTATAAAAATATGCTAAAAGTTATGAACTTATCATATGGTCAAGGATGTGCGAAGTTCGGATCCCAGCTTTATTTTCTTTGAATCTTGAAATACCCTCCACCAAAAACCACGATTCCAAGTTCTATGGACTTGGATTGATGTTAGAAACAAATGATCACTTTAAATAATGTGAAAACTTTTCTTCAAATTTTCTTGAGGAATTGAGAGAACTCTTTAGTTTTTGTACAGTGATTTTCAAAGGATAAGGAGAAGGGGGTTTAAAACTAGGGCTTAAAATTGTATATATGTACTTACAAATCTGAAAGGGCATAATAATAAACTTTAAAAAGTGCAATAGTCATATGCATTGATTATGATTACGCAATATAAAATAATAATCATTTTAATTTCAATTTTTTTATCTTTACAATTTTACCATCAGTTCAAAACACCTTTCAAGAGTTAAGGGCAAAAACTAGCCATCAGGCGTACGATTTGAGTTTTAAAATTAATCTTAAAATTTAAGTTATGTTTTACAAATCATTTAAATAAATATATCACCATTGGATAATTCTATCTTCATCTAATCCATTTTCATTAAATTATCAGTAAAGTAGCCTTAAATACTCGAATGTAATAAATAGGATTCTGGATAAGTTATTCAACAAATAAAATGAATAAAAATTCACACAAATAATTAAAAGGTTTTAAAAAATATGTTTATGTTTATGTCATAAAAATACAAGTCCTTAATGCATGATTTGACATGTTCAGCGTATGCTCGAACCATGAAGCCTTTTAATGTATCTAAAGCTCATATTTTATCTTCACATACAATAAGTCAACTACTTGACTGCGGGCCTATTGTGCTTTGATCACAACCCATATTAGGGCATGCACCAATTTGAACATTTATCAAAACACACATTAAACCATTGTGGTAAAAATGCCCTTGATTGCTACCGCTGCCCAACACTCTTGCACTATCTCATCAAACCATAAACTTAACTAAGGATGGATAAAACATACCACAAATCAAAACTATCAACTTTGAACATTTAAAGCCAAAGAAAATGTTGATGGTGCAGGGCCCTTCCTTGGTTGAGGGTATGATGACTGTCTTACAACCATCGTGATGAAAATAAAACTCTAAATCTAATATCTGAACGGTCAAGTACGAGAATATGCACACCTATTTTACTGAGTATAACTGTGGTGAAAAAACACATGAGAAAACACTAGAGGAAATAATGCAGAACACTAGAGAGGGAAGAGGGAATAGCGAGATAGGGCTATGTGGAAAGTTAATGACGCATCGATGGAGGGGTGGCTGATGTGTACTTCAACCAGGTGGATGCGGATCCAGCTGTACGATCATTTGGCAGGGGGGTCAGGGGGGGGGAGTTTCCTCCTTGCAGGGATCGGGGTAGTGCCTCGAAACCTAAATGGTAGGCACGACGAGTGGTTGCTACGCAGGTGACCACATGGGCGAGCGATTACACGCACAGATCGCGTGGGCGAGCGATTGCATGCAAAATCCATGTGGGGGGCTGCCTGCATGTAGCGGCCATGTGGGCAGTGGCTGCCTGTGATGGCCGTGTGGGGGTTGGGCTGTGCACGGCTGCCAGGGGGCGGGTGGCTGCACGTGACGTTCGCGTTGGCGGATGGGTACGTGCAGCGGGAGATGGTGGTACGCTAAAGATGCATGGGTGTGGAGGAAACTTCATGATCAGAACAGGGTGTAGGGAGGACAGCCTCCTCTTAGCACTGACGGCGGCGACAACATGTGGCGGTGACAATGAAGGAACTAGGGCAATTTTTAGAAGAAAATTTCAATTCCAAAAATCAAGAAAGAGTTCAGTACAACATTGGCCTTGGTGGGAAAAGAAATTTGAAATAACTGTAAAAATGATCAAATCTAATTTTAAATGACGCTCGTATCTTGGGTCTAGAGTTGATGCTGGCGACTTATCATGACACATGATGTCTCCTACGGTAGTGGTGTCAAGTATAGTGATGATACGTGGTGTGTGCACCACCAAGTTTTCACCAATAATTTATGGATGCAACAATACTAACTTGGGTGACCGATTTGGTTTTGATAGTTGACCATACCCCAAGTCATCATAGTTACCTCAAGCGGATGAGGAACTATATGTACATAGTAACCAACGATAAACAGGTTCCATGAAATGAGTTTATATACACTTCTTTGTATCTTTTAGTCCATGAGGTATAGCTTGGCACCGCATGGGCTGGAGACTCAACCCATTGGTTTGGTTAAATCTTTCCGCATTAATTTATCTATATGGTGATATAGTTCATGAGTTTGCATGGTCAATAATGGTAATTGGGCCATCAGTCTTTAAGTAGATTGATACATGGGCCTTGAGGGTCACTTGTAAATGAGATTTTTGACGTAGAAAGATATACTAAAAATTTGGGGATCTTTTATAAAAAATACCTGCTTAGTATTAATAGGGAAAGACCTTGAACAAAATTCACTGTGGAAAATTTTTTTAAGGGCCCTCCTCCTTTGTCTGCCTCCTCCCCATAGCTCCTCTCCATTTTCAAGGCAAAAAAATACTGTGATGCAACCTGAATGGATCTCATCAAGGTGAACAAAGAGATTTAACGTGGATATGTCTACAGGCGGCACACATGAAAAACTAGATGCAATTCACTCGAGGATCGAATAAATCATTAATTTTTAATGTTTTTGTTGATGTCATTACAATTTTTTTGTCTTACAATGCTAACCATTATAAGATTTTATCAAGACCAAGGCCCAATAACCTAATAGTAAGAATTTTCCCACCATACTAAATCAGTTTGTTAGGTTGCTTCCGTCATTCACTTGGTGGGCTTTAACATGAGCTTTAACACTCGATGTCATGGAACCAATCCAAAACATTACTATTTCACTAGATATTTGATGATGATGTTGTCACCTTGTTTGGTAATTTTTTCAATATTGACTTGCTACTTTGAGAGACTCTTTAAACCATTCATGTGCCTAGATTTATATTTACTCACATAGTCAATTCTAACTTTGATCTCATCTTTATTTTGTCCAACTATTCTTAAGGATTTAGTCAAACTTTTAACCATCAAGTCGTAGTAGTGGATGGAGTGGCTCAAGTTGTAGGGAACAAGGGAGGACTCAGATCTGCATGGCATGGGCACCTAAAATGGGTGCCCATTCTTTTTTTACTTAAGGAGTTTTTGTAAATTTCTCATAATCTAATTTTATCCTCCAAACACTGATTGACCAATCATATTAATAACCACATCATCATATTTATTAACTAATAAATGACCAATTTAACCCAATATATTGGTTAAATTTCCAGCCTTTGAGGTGCCACTCTAATCTTATGCTCTATAAGATACATAGCAATAATTGAACTCTCCCATGGAACCATAAATGACTAATGATTTATATTATATGTCTGTCAAGCCAATGACACTTATGTTATTTATTAAACTTAATTGAAATTAATATTTTTATTCCAATGTGAGGATCTATCATGAGGTCCTTTGCCATGACTTAGTGAATTATGATGAGATCATCATACACTAATCACGTGTGTTCAAGTTTGTATTCCAAATCTTTTGATTCCTTAGATTTTTGTGACATTGAGTTATCCTTATAGAATAGCACTATATGATCCTACATATATCTCAAGTATGAATGATCATGCATCATTCATTGAAAGATTTCAATGAAGTGATCCATATAAATCATTTAATGGTGTCATACCCTAAGCATTAATGAGGTTAATGATGGAAATATAAGTGGTTGGCAAGCCAATCACACATTCCACATCTTGTTCCATGTTCATTAATAAAAAATATTAATTATAATGCACATGTGATGCTTATAATGAAGTCCATGAATACATGATCTGACCTAGTAAATTAGGATGAGATTTTAATATGGAGATCAATAGTGTTTAAGCAAGTGCTCTAAACATTCTTATTCAAAGAATACGCGAGAAGGACATCGAAGTATCTGAATAGAATAATACTATCTATCCTCGCTCATATGATGAGTATGGTCGGTCCCATAGCCACTAGTGTGGAGACACTAATGATAGATAGTGGGTGCTCTTTTGTGGAAAGAGTTCACTAAATTGATCCGTACGAAGCCTTGAATAGTATTATACTGAATTCTCAATCAGGTTTATTTACATCATGGTTGTGTAAGTGTTCCTTAGACCTGAGATGCCAAAGACATCTTGTGGATGGACGGTTGTACTTTGATTATGACCAACGAGTCTCTAATCATGGGATTCTAAACGGTCTTAGTTCGGGTAGATCAAGAAGTTTACAAAGGTGATTGGGTGGTCAAGATGGGATCGTCCACCCTCGATATAAGAGGTGAGAGCTCATGGAAGGCAATGTGATGAAGTCCCCGGCCAAGACAATGAAATATTGGAGAAGAGTTCTCGGATGATTTTTGAATGCCTCAATACTAACTCGGATGATCAATTACAATTTGACAGTTGACCTTATCCTAAGTCATCTAAGGAGCATCAAGTGGATGAGGTACTATATACACGGTAACCGATGATGAACATGTTCCATGAGTGAGTCGATATACACTCCTTTGTATCTTCTAGATCACGAGGTGTACCTTGGCACACGATGTGTTGGAGACTCCACCTATCGATTAGGTTAAATTGATCCAACATTAATTAATCTATATGATGATATAGTTAATTATTTTGGAAGGCCAATAACGGTTACTGGGCCGCTAGAGTTGTTACCTAGACTGATACATGGGCCTAGAAGGTCACACGTAAATGGTCTTTTGGATGTCGGAAGATATGCTTAAGTTTTGGGGGTTTTTATGAAAAATACCCACTTAGTATAAATAGGGGAAGACCCTGAACAAAATTCACCCAGGCCATAATTTTTCAGGGGCCTTCCCCTTCTTTTCCCATTTTCCCACAGTCCTACATGACAGATCTGATTGGGACGTCGTAACGATGATAGTGGACATAGAATGGGGCTCGTTGAGAGGAGGAGATCTAGCATGCTGAGGATCACGTGGATGCATCTAGAGGCTGAAAATTTGAGTAACTTTACTCATCTCACTCTGGGATTCAAGAAATCATGGATGCAATCTTTGCAAAGGTAATTCATTTAATGATTTCATCAAAGCCGTTTTGATTCCGTTACTTGTGGAATCATCGTTTTCATCCATCTCAAGGCCTCTAGAACCCAATAGTTGATTAATGTCACGGTTGTATAAGTGGTCCATTAACTTGCGACACCAATGACATTTTGCATATGGATGCCCGTGTTTTGCTTATGACTTATGAGTCCCTAACTATGGTACACAAACATATCTTAGCTTGTACATAACAAGAGAAACATGATGGTGATTGAGTGATCAAGATGTGATCAAATGCCAATTAATCATGTCGTTAGATTTAGACTTATGCAATAAAATATGTTAAATTTCCTTTTAGTAAAATATGTAAAGAATAATATCTGATTAGATACACAGGGTGGAACTATCTTGATTAAAACTGAAGAAAGCAAACAAGTACTTAAATGTAATTTATTTTTATGGTTTATAAAATATATCAGAAATATATTTATACTTTTAAAATTTTAATTTTTGGTGAAAAAAATTAGGAATGAAATTTGTGACCTATCTTTTTATTAAATTGAAAGCAATTTGAAAGGAACAATTAGGTTGTATGGAAAATTTTATGGTATTTGAGTGAGGTTTTTAAGAGAAACCATAAAAATTAAAATGATGATCAAGATAAATAATTTTTTGTGTGAAATTTTAGTTGTAGGCATAATAGACATGGAATTGAATTTTAAAACAATCAAATGCCATATATATATATATATATATATATATATATATATATGGAGAGAGAGAGAGAGGGATAGGGAGAGGGAGAGGGAGAAGAGGGAGAGAGAGGGAGAGGGAGAGGGAGAAGAGGGAGAGAGAGAGAGGGAGAGGAGAGGGAGAGGGAGAAGAGGGAGAGAGAGAGAGAGAGAGCAAGAGAGGGAGAGAAGGAGAGAGAGAGGGAGATGGAGAGAGAGAGAGAGAGAGGGAGAAGAGGGAGAGAGAGAGAGAGAGAGAGAGAGAGAGAGAGAGAGAGAGAGAGAGAGAGAGAGAGAGAGAGAGAGAGAGAGAGAGAGAGAGAGCGAGAGAGAGAGAGAGAGAGAGAGAGAGAGAGAGAGAGAGAGAGAGAGAGAGAGAGAGAGAGGAGAGGGAGAGAGAGTTGGAGAGGCAATGCAAGATTGAGAGAGAGAGAGAGAGAGAGAGAGAGAGAGAGAGAGAGAAGAGAGAGAGAGAGAGAGAGAGAGAGAGAGTTTAGAATTACAGAGTAATGCAAGATTGAAAAGTTTCATAGATATAAATACTTTGGGCGTTTTACATTTTAAACAATTTGAGACCTATGAGCCTTACATTTTGGGAAGAGTACCCAAGTCTCCATATAATAGGAGTGGTGAATGTGAAAAGGGTATGTAGAGCTGATACATGTAGATGTATGCATGATTTAAGTCAGAGCTATAGGAGGCAGTTCTTATTTTATTTCTTTACTAATGACTTCTCTAGATTCGTATGGGTATACTTAAAGAGGTATAAGTTCTAAAATTTTTGAATATTTTTAGATATAACTAACCTGAAAATATTAACAAGGTCCTTCCGATGATATTGTGAATTTGATTACTAGAGTGTGTTGTTCACAGAAAATCCAGGAGGATAATGTATCCTTGCTCAGAAAATTCTACCTTATACGCCTATGTTGTTGGGTTTCAGAGGAAGAATAAATCATACCTAATTAGACATGATAAATTGAAGAATACGCTTTTTGTAGTTTCAAGTATCCCTTCTTGGGTATGTGCTTTAATAGTAGTGTGTGTTCTAAACTTTTTATCTAACAAGTCTGTGTTACACCCTATATGCAATGGGAAAAATGAAGAGCTTGAATTAACCATATTTAAAAGTATGCGGGGTATCTCTGCCACATGTTGAGAAATATGCACTGCATAAGATAGAATAAATGATTGATTTATGTAGATTTGTGGGGTATCTGAAAGGGTCACCGAAATATTACTTCTAATATCCATGAATTCATGGAAGGTGAATATTTCTTGAGAGGAGACAATGGAAGTAATATGGCTCTAAAAAGGTTTTATATCCAAACACAGATGCTACCAAAAAAAATGAGAACTCATCTCATGCACATGTTGCACTCATAGAGAAACCACATAGATTGGGTGGAGTACCAAGGATGATGATCCTTTGACTTACAGTCAAGTGGTGGAAAATTCCAACTGCGCACAATGTAATGAGATAATAGATTTGGAGATCCAGTTTATGCACCAAAACCAGGTATTGTACTTGGTTGACCATCTGAAGGATAATGTACACATTAGTTATAAATTAACTTTCTGAGGAAGATTTGTGCAGGTGGATAAACTGATGTATTTAAGGCATAAACGTGGCAAAAGAATATTCTCTAGGGACTTGGCTGTCACACAACATTCACACTAGTTTCCATGATTAAGTCGATCAAAATTCTCTTCATCACATTTGCACACTACGCGATCTCACACATGAATGCATAGAAGAAGTTCCTCAATGGTGATTTTGAGGAAGAAATGTATGAGATAGAACATGAATGGTTATACATCCACGTACTATCCATTGTAGTGTGCAGGCTGGATAGATGCATTTTTAGTTTTTATGGAGGAGTTTAAATTAATATTTGATAAGGCGATCAGATCTTATATCTTCATTTGAGAATAATGATAAACTGAGTGTTTACAAGAAAATCATTAGGGGAGAAACTGCCATTCTAGCATCATATTTTTATGATATCTTTTTTATATTAAAATTTGTAGGTCTACTCATGCCAGTGAAGGGTGGATGTGAAAGACATTCTCCGTGAGGGGTGGCTGTGAAGGATTTGGATGAAGCGACCTACCTATTGGGAATATGTATCTATAGAGATAGATCGAAGAGGTTTCTTGATTTAACCCAATCCATGTACATAGACATATTTTTCAAAGAGTTTGACATGGAGAAATAAATAACCTTTATGAGATGAGACACAGAGTTCTAATCTAAGGAGAATTTGCATCGGAGTCTTGAAGATTGAGTGTTGATGTATAGGTTACCATATGATTTGACAATTGGGTCCATCATGTAAGTCGTGTTATGCAGAGGGCCAAAATATGACATATGCTCTAAGTGTTATGAGAAAATTTTAAGTTCATCAAGATGAGAGTTACTTGGAAGACATGAAATATATTCTTGAGTACTTAGGAAGGACTAAATGAGTTACATTATAGCATATCGTAGAAGAGGAGTTAAATCTCCAAGGATATACTGAGTTGCATTTTCAGTAGATACCAAAAATAGGAAATCTATGACTAGATATACAGTGGGGTGGTGCTTTGGAAAAATTTCGAGCAAATTATCACTGCAAAATTGACATAGCCAAGGAAACAACATGGTTGCAAGAGTGGATCCCAGGTCTTGGCGTAGTTTATGTGAACTCATAACCTATTATGTTGTTGTGTGAAGCACACTTTCCTCCTCGTGACACCATCATCAGTGCTTTATACTTTATAGCTTTTATCCTTAGAACACTTCATACTCGAATTTTTTCCTTTCAAGGGATGGATTTACTTCTCAAAAGAGAATCTATGGCACCTTTCTAAAGGACTAGCGATGAATCAAGTTGGGAGTGTTGATAACATGATAAATGAATGAGAAGAAGGTAATTCTTAAAGAGTTGGAGAAAATTTGATGGCTAAGTGATTCTCAAAGGGGCTTAAAAGGAGCAAAAGGTGTTGTAGGCTTTTAAGAGAAAATTCTGAGGGAGATGGGCCAAAACCTGGCATGACCATTGGACTCTCAAAATCCTTGGAAAGGAAGAAGCTGGAGATAACAAGGGGAAGCGTTTAACCAATGAAGAAGGGAAAAAAATGAAAGAAAATGCCCAAAATGTATAAATACTTTTAATTCCATTTCTGTTGAAATTGAAAAAAAATGGTCTTGGAAAAAAATATATGGATCCAGACATGAGAGGATGCATTGAGGGCTCAGTAAACTTCCATTGAGGTTGTAGGAACCTATATCCACATTTGCCTATCACTATCTATACCTTCAAAATATATGGATCCAGGCTTTCTACTTTATTTCTTTTTGCATCGCATCGCAGGACATGAGTCAACAGTGCAGACGATGCTCAGAATGCCCAGATGAGATGAGATCGATCGTTGACATCTGATCTAGATGGATAAATATCTGTGGGTAACTGATGTTATGGGATGATATGAATCCTAGATGGATGAACATGTAGGCCCCGACTTGTGGGGATTTGCTGAACTCCAAGCTTTGGGGTAAGATATCGGCAACAATGATAGTGACCGTTTGACCCTCGTCAGAGTGACAACAGTGACTATGGTGTTGAGTGGAATAATTACATCAATGCTTGCACGTAACAGATGGCTCGACCCATTCCTTGGAATTCACTCAACTCGTACTTTTTGATAGTTTAACTCTCACCTAAACTTGCTTGAATACAGAAGATTTCAGCCAAAAATATACTGAAAGACGTAATATAACTGAGGAGCAAGGGGAACGATGTAGCTCGTCTGTGGTGGTGTTCGACATCAGAGTCTTGTCGGCGTGAGCCAATACGGGCAGGACGGCAGAGACGTGTCGAGAAGGAGTACGGTTTGGCTCGACAAATGGCGATGACACAACACTAGAGGGTGACGGTGGGAAGGAGAAGATGAGGATGCGGGATCTCTGAGGCTGGTCAACACGAACCGACGACGAACACGGTGTGCACGTCGCATTGTTCCTTAGCGGTGCGACACGGATGCAGGCTGCATGATGGAGACACAAAGCCCTAAATTGGCACTCTAAAGACTTTGTTTCACAAGGTCTCCAACATGGAGGAAGGCAAAATGAAGTACAAGAAGAGCCTACTTTTCGGATCTATTTATAGGCTCAACTATAGGTCATGAGAAGAGAAATAAAAGGTGGCCATTTGAACCAAAAATGCCCATGGGATAAAAAATTATGGCCATTTGAATTTTGAGCATTTCTATCCATTCATTTGTTTGAGTAGTTCCACTAGAATAGGGAGCCACCAGAGCATGCCGCATCATCCATCCTTATAGGGCACGAATTTGACTTGTTCCGCAAGAAAACAGAGCCACTAGTTTTTTCACATCATCCCTTCTTGTAAGGCACAAAATTGACTTGTTCCACAAGAAAAGAGAACCTCCAGTTGTTCCACATCATCCCTCCTTAGTGGGCATTGGTTTTCCCATTTTTTAACCCTAAAAATACTTGAAAAATATCAAATATAATCCAAAAAAATCTCTCAAATTCAAAATTAAATATCTCTTTATCTACATTTTTGGATGAAATTTTCACCAAATTAATTCCTTTTAAAATACTATATGTTTAAATCATTATACACGGCAAAATATATTGACTTTAATGCAAGAATAATTATTTAGTGCACATATGTATTTTTGGTAAACATTACATAAAATTCATGATAACATGCATAAAATTAGCTTAATCATGCTATAAAATGCATGTGATAAACATGAATTATCATGCTTGTTTGCAAGTTATTAGTCATCGTTACTGATCTCATCTTATGCCCCTGTCCTTATGTTTAAGAAAACATAAATCACTATCTTTCCCGTTTCCCTCACTCTACCTCATTTCATTCCCTCCATCACAATGTTCTTACAGCCATCTTCGTCCTGTTTGATCTTCCCATCTTCAAATATTATATTAAACCCTAAGTTAGTGAGCCCTAAATTATTGAACTCAAAATTAGATACTTCATCTCGTAAGATTTCATCTCATCTCACTGTCATTATGCATGCCTCCTTATTCTTTACTTTCACTTGCTTGATCATGATCTATCCCTAGTATGATAGTCCTCCTGTCCTCTTAAATTACTGCTACCTCTATTATGATTACTGTTCGCCCATTCATTGTCTACTATGCAATACATGATCCTTTTCACCTTCTAGAGTTCACCCATATAAAGAGTGCTTTTCCTTAGATCCATTCCATCAGAGGACCTTTGCTGCTCACTAACTAATCTAATTAATTTTATGAGTAAAGTTTTATAAATATATTGATTAGACTCAAATTCACGATGATGTAATTTTACCCTAATTTTGAGTTGACCAATGATCCTAAATATTTGAAAAATACAACTGATTTGTAACCATTAGTGCCAGATACTATGGACACACATAGGTGCTTTTCTGGAGAAAGATTTCATTGAATTAATGTGTATCAAATGGTTAAGATGTGATCATAACCCATGCTATAAGAGGAGACTGACTTGTGGAAGAAGACGGATTAAATCTCTGGCAAAGGTGGTGGAGAAAATGGAAAATATGTTCTACACTTATGTTATTGTGCATGAGTATTAACCAGGATTCCTGACTAAAGCTTGAAGATTAATTTTACCCTAAGTCATTGGGGAGTCTTGTGCGAATGATGGATTATACAAATACAATAATCAATTTTTAAGGTTGTGGGCCCAAAAAACATATTTTCTATTTCTCCCCCAGCTTGGCCAGATATTTTATCTTTATCCATCTTCTTCCACGAGTCAATCTCGTCTTATAGCATGGGTGATGTGACCACTCAATCACCTTTTATTTATTGTTATGTAAAAGCTAAGATATGTTTGAGTCCCATGGTTAGGGACTCATAAGTCAGTCAAAACATATGATCATCCATATACAAAATGGCATTGGTGGACCACGTATACAACCATGGCATGAATCAACCATGGCATGATTTATACGGATTACTCTATTGAACTCTTTCTCTAAAGATCACCGAATGTTATGTCCTTTCTCTAATACCGCGTGATCAATCATACTTAACATATATGTAGGACCACATAGTGTTATTCTATAAGGATAACTAAATGTATGTAAAAAATATCAAACGAATTGGAATATTTGGAATACACACTTGATGACAAGTGATTAGTGTATTATGACTTTGTCATAATTATGTCATTGCATATATTATGGAACTTGTGATAGACCTCACATTATAATAAAAATTTATAAAAATATTCATTTCAATGAACATAAATAAATCATGGAAGTGTGATTGGCTTGACAGCCACATAATATAGATCATCAATGACATTAAAGTTACCATGCCAGAGTTCAATTATCACTATTTATCTTCTAGAGTATGAGATATGAATTGGCACCTCAAAAACTGGAACATTAACCTATATTATGTTAAATTGATCCTCTTATAATAGATAAATATGATGCTGTAATTAATATGGTTGGTCAATAAGTGATATTTGGTCACTAATGGGGTTATGGGATTTGGTGGATATACTTAGATTATAAGGAATTTATGAAACCTCCTTAATTAATTATTAAAAAAAGGGGAGAACCCATTTTAGGTGCCCATGCCATCCCAATCTGAGTTATCCTTTCTTCCCTACCACTTGAGCCACTCCCTCCACAACTAATACTTGATGGTTAAAAGTTTGATTAAATCTTCGAGGACAGTGGCAAAAATAAAGATGAGATCAAAACTAGAATTGCTCTAGAATCTCGGAACATGAATGAGTTGAAGAGTCTCCCAAGGAGAAAGTCAATATTGAAATAATTTCCAAACAAGGTAAAGGAATCATAAAATTCTCGTTAAATACGATATATTTTGGATTGATTCCACTACATTTAGTGTTAAGGCCCAACAAACTGATTCCACTTTATTTAGTGTGAATGGTGAAAGCAGCCTCACAAACTCATTTAGTATGATGGGTAAATTCTTACTGTTGGGCCTTCGTCTCAATGAAACCTTTTACTGATTCACAAAGGAAGACAAATGAAATCCTAACAATGTCAACAAAAACATGAAAAAAAATCACCTAGGCATGAATCATATCCATGATTTATTTGATCCTCGAGTGGGTCATGTCTAGCTGTTCATGTGTACAACCCGAAGATATATCCATGCAATCCTCAGCATGTTGAATCTCTTCCTTCACCTTGATGAGCTCCGTTCAGGCTCCATCACCATCGTTGTGCCATTTGTTCGCATCGAGAATGGAGAGGAGCTATGGGGAGAAGGGAGAAGAAGGGGAATGTCCCTGAAAAATTCTGGCCAAGTAATAATTTTATTCTAAACCTTTGACTATTTATACTAAGTGCATACTTTTCATAAAAAACCCCAAACTTTAAGTATATCCATGTACGTTGATAAGCCAATTTACATGTGACCCTCTAAACCCATGAATTAGTCTACCTAACGACTCCGATGGGCCAATACTTTTCATGATCGTTCAAAATAATTATGTCACCTTGTAGATTAATTAATGTCAGATTGATTTCATCAAACGGATTGGTCGAGTTTTCAGCCCATGGGGTGCCAAAGTATACCTCATTGTTTACAAGATAAGATGGAGTGTGTATTGATGCACTCATGGACATGTTTGTCATCTGTTATTGTGTACTTGTAGTCTCTTATCCGCTGGATGTGCCTAAAATGACTTGGGTTATGCGAAACTATCAAAACCTAATTAGTCATCTGAGTTAGTATTGATGCATTTAGAAATTAGTAGCAAAGTTTTATCAATATTTCACTGCCTTGGCCAAGGACTTCATTGCATCGTCTTCCTTGAGATGTATCATCTCCTATCAAGAGCAGGCGATCCCATTTCGACCACTCAATTGTCTTTGTGAAAATTTTGATGCACCGAAACTAAAATTGTTTAGAATTTTAAGATTAGAAAACCTTAATTCATATTCAAAGTACAAACATCCATCCACAAGACATCATTGGTATCTCAGGTCTACAAACCCCTCACACAACCGTGATGTGAATCGACCTGATTGATAGTTTAGTATAATACCATTTATGGGTTCATACATATTAATTAAGTGAACTCTTTCCTCTAAAGAGCACCCATTGTCTATCCATATTGTCTCCACACTAAGTACTACAGGACCGGCCATACTCATCATGAGTGAGACTAGATACGGCTATTTTATCTAAGTACTTTATTACCCTTCTTGAGTATCCTTTGAAAATAATATTTGGAACACATGCTTAAAGACCAGAGATCTCGTATTATGATTTCATCATAGTTCATTGAGTTCGATAATTTATTCATGAACTTCATCGTAAGCATCAAAGTGCACTATAATGAATACATTATATTAATGAACAAGAAATGAGGTATGGAATGTGTGATTGCTGTTCTAGCCACATATATGATGTGGAACAACAGGTCAGGATCAAATGACGTTCCAGCATCATATTAGGTGGGTAAAATGTGAATGGATATCGATGCTAATACAACGATAAAATCATGGTAAGAAGTACAGACTGCCTCATGGTAAGAGGGATCCAGGAATGCCACAAAGCTCCCAATGACCTAGTAGTCAGGTTGAAGGCTGATGATGCAAGCACAACTACCGCTGCTAGTGTGTGCACCCTCGACGATTCCAATGAGGGACACACAAATAGAAATCGTATCCCTTAGAGCGATATCCCTATATATCTGTACATTGGCCCAAGCGATGGAGACACATTCGAAACGTACTAACAAAAATAAAGAATGTGAAAAGGGGCAATGCAAGCGTACTTGGGGACCAATGCCCGACGTGATGACGTGCGGTGCTAGCACTGGTGGTGGGTTATAGTGCACAGCAATGGCGTGCAGCAATAGGGGTGATGGCAGTGATGGCGTTGAAGTATGTGGAAAAGTTGGCGACAACAATGGAATGTAGGTTAGGGTTTCACAAGAGAGGGCCCAAACACGTAATGGAAAAGTCATAAATAGTGACTAAAAAATAAAAATAGCAGTAAAAATAAAAGAAAAAACATATATTATTTCTTTGTCTTATCTCTCTATCAAGTGAGGAGGTACCCCCTTACATAGGCGTACTAATGGGCCTCTAGAAGGCCCACATTTGGAGTTCACATACCCAAGTCCACACACAAAGACAAAGACCCAAACACGTAGACCCACGAAACAAGAAGAAGTTCGAATAAATACCCACAAGGATAACATCAACCTCCAAGGCTAATTGGCTATGCCGAATACTTGAAGACCAGGTCTTTCACCTCCACCGTGGCTCCTCGAGCTGGTTGAAGCCAGGTCTTTGATAAGCCTAAATTTAGGTGTTTAAAAATGTCATTTTTATTTAGACTTATGCAATAAGATTCCTAATGACCCTTAATCACTAAATTTTTAGTGATTAATTCAATAATGAATTGATTTTGCATTTAATAGACCCTAAATATATTTGATTCTGTTTATAATTGATCAAATTTAAGTAGAAACTTAATTTTGATCTGAATACTTTCGGTCAAGACACTCAAGATAGAGTAACTTTGATTATTATATCAGATTAATTCGGATTATCAATATTCCAATCAAGATAATTTTTAATACATTTTTATGTATTGAAATTGGGAATTAATAATCAAGAAAGGGATTTTAGAAATTGGACTTGAAGATGGATGAATTTTTTGATGAACTTTAGTATTTAGGTTTTTTATATGTTGAATTGAATTTCCAAACAATCAATTTCTAAATATAGAGAGAGAAAAAGATGAATTAATCTAGAGAGAGAAAGTAGAAGAATTTGGGGGAGAATGGATTAAAAATGAAATTTGACCCTAATCTAGAGATCTAAGATGCCAAATTGGATGCAAATGAATGTAGAACTAAGGATTTAAAGTCAGATCTTGAATCAAAATCCAAAATGCTATTCTAATTTCATTTAAAATCAACTTCAAGGGCATGTACATTTCGCCCGTGCCATAGTGTTTTAGAATCTTTCAAGAAGAAGTTCAAAAAGCAAATTAGAAATTAACAACTTTCAATGATGAATCAGGATCTGTCGACTTTCAAAGCATCACCTGTGTCCTTCCTGGCCAAATCCTTGGGGAGAGCTTCAAAAAGTGAATTTTTCTTCTTCCCGACCTCCATTTAAAGATCCAACCGTCTGAGTCATAGAGGATGAAAAGACAAATCTACCCTCAAAATGTGAGTGCAATCGGACGGCTAAATCTCAAGATATCATCATTTTACTGGCGATGAATCCTTGCCATTGGATAAATTTTATCTCTCTTCCAAGAAGATAGAAGTGGCATTTTCTGATTCATCGCCTTGTTATCACCACCCTCGGATTATACGTTGCCAGGTTTTGTCTTTCATTTGGCTGATATCGCGCCACGTTGCCTTGCGTCTTTGTTTAATAAAAAATAAAAGGAGGTAAGCTTACCATTTATTAAATACATGAGAAGTGAATTGCCGCGTGCATATTAATACATGCTGCTAATGAATTCTATGTATGAGGAATCCCCTTCTCTTCTTTTTTTATTTAATAACTGCTTATGAATCGGTTGCCACATACAATCAATGCACATGTCTAATTGATTGGTTGTACGAGACATATTCCCACTTTATAAATGCACATGGAGATGGATTCTCTGTGTGTATTTATTATACTCAAAAGACAATTAAAAAATCAAACAGACCTTTTTTTTGGCTGTTCGTGTACATAAGTTCTTGAACAATGATTCGCTCATCATGGCATCGCGCATTGCGATGCCATAATGAGCCAATGATAAAATACTCGCCTACCACATCCAATCATTCGCCCGAATTTCAGGCGAAGGAAGTGACAGCCAGGAAATCCATAAAAAATCATTTTAAATATAAAATAATTCATAAAACATATTCTTTTAATTCTAAATTTCATTTATTGGCTATATAATGGTCAAAAAATTATAAAAAAATATGGGAAAATTCCAAACAACTTTCTAAAACCCTCAATGACATCTAGCCATGTATTTTATGCCCTGCAAAAAATTTCTTCAATGTATTAAGGTAAAATTTTAAAAAATGCAAGTTATTTATGTCCATTTATGTATGATAACATGCAAATATGGTTAGTAAAACACATATATGTATGTAATATACATTAGTTTAACATTATAATTTGTACATTATCAGTGTTTGGAGCTATATAGTCCCCATCAATATATTTCCATCACTTGCTAGGTGCATCCTTAAGTTAAGTGTGTCAAGACTCTGATGGAAATATATGTGGCTGACAAGCCAATCACACATTTCACATCTTATTTTATGTTCATTAATAGAACATATCCATTATAGTGCACAAGTGATGCTTATACTAAAGTCCACGAATACATGATTGGACTTAGTGAATTATGATTAGATTTTAATACAGAGATCTAGTCTTTAAGCATGTGTTCTAAACATTAGTATTCAAAGGGTACATGAGAAAGACATCGAAGTATCTGGATAGAATAACACATATGATGAGCATGGCTAGTCTAGTAGCCATTAGTGTGGAGACACTAAGGATAGATTGCGGGTGCTCTTTAGTGGAAAGAGTTCACTGAATTGATCCGTACAAAGCCCTGAATAGTATTACACTGATGTGTCAATCAGATTGATTCACGTGATGCTTGCATAAGTTGGCCGTAGACTTGAGATACCAAAGATATCTTTTGGACAAACGGTTGTGCTTTGACAATGGCCAATGAGTCTCTAACCATGAGATTCTAAATAGTCTTAGTTTGGGTACATCAAGAAGTTCACGAAGAGGATTGGGTGGTCAAGATGGGATCGTCCACCCTCGATATAAGAGGTGAGAGCTCAAGGAAGACGATGCGATGAAGTCCTCGGCCAAGACAGTGAAATATTGGAGAAGAGTTCTCTGATGATTTTTGAATGCATAAATACTAACTCGGAAGATCAATTACGGTTTGATAGTTGACCATACTCTAAGTCGCCCAAGGTGCGTCAAGTGGATGAGGGACTATACATATATGGTAACCGATGATGAACAGGTTCCATGAGTGAGTCCATACACACACCTTTGTATCCTATAGGACATGAGGTGTAGCTTGGCACCCCATATGTCGTAGACTCGACATATCGATTGGGTTTAATCGATCCGACATTAATTAATCTATATGATGATATAGTTAATTGATTTGCATGACCATTAATGGTCATTAAGTAGACTGATACATGGGCCTACAGGGTCACACACAAATAGTGTTTTGGATGTCAGAAGATATGCTTAAGTTTTGAGGGTTTTTATGAAAAATACCTACTTAGTATTAAATATGGGAAGGCCGTGAATGAAATTCACCCAGGACATAATTGTTCAGGGACCTTTCACCTTCTTCTCCCCTCTCCCAACACCCCTCCCCATGCCCGATGTGGTCAGAACTGCGTAGCGATGATGGTGGAGGTAGAACGTGGCTCGTCAATGAGGAGGAGATTTGACGTGGTGATAATTGCATGGATACATCTCGAGGCTACAAACTTTTGCATCTGAGATCCAAGAAATCACGAATGCAATCGTGCAAAGGTTTTTCATTTCATGGTTCTATTGATGCTGTTTTGATTCCATTCAAGTCTTCTGCTGCGAACTGTATTGATTTATTTATCCATGTCAAGGCCTCTAGAACCCAACAGACTCGATATCTCATTATGGTCATGTCAGAAATTCAGGTATTTGATCTCCCTAATCTTGAATCTAAACTGAAATTAGAAAGTTTTAAACTTAAAAACATTACCGTCACTGTCAATAACACTCTCGATATCATAGTTAAAAAATCACCCAATAGCATTAATTTTATCTGTGATGGAGGACCATTCAAGCGAACCTGCACCTGGCTGCAATCAACCGCACCGCGCGACATGAGCCGACACAAGGGATCTGCAATTCAAATACATGGTGTGAGATTTGTTTTCTTTGTTTATCATGAACTCATGCCATGCCGCTGCCGGGCGTTTACATCATGTTTGTTTTCATTTTCTTTCTGGGACTACCCACGTGTATTCGGGGGTTTTGCGCACGTTTTTCAGGACTGATGCCGGCCCTAGGGTGGCACCGTTACTTCAAACGGCCCTAGGGTGGGACCTCCTTCCCCACCCTATAAGAGGGAAGATGTGCCCTACGTTTATTTTAGGGAATTTTGAAGAAGGATTAACTCTTGATGAATTTCCCTATTCCCCCCCCCATTCTCCTCCTTCCCCCTCTCACCTCTACGATCTGGTATCACCCTCTTCCTTTTTCCTCTCCACCTCTATCTCGTTTCAGGATATTGGGGAGCTCCAAGGATTTTTGCCTATTCCACGTGTACCAAATTGAAGACTTCTCTTCGAAGCGGCGATCTAACCGTCCCCGTATCACGGTCGCCGTCGCCGAGCACAAACTGCCACCGTTTTGAAGGCCCTGGTTGTCTGGACGCCGCCGTTGATCAAAGCGGCTGAAGGGTCCCCACCGTTGATCAAAGCGGAGATCTTTGATCCGTTTCCCCTTTTAACCTCCCGTAGATGTTCCAGCAACAAGGCTTCAGCACGCCTACGTGGTTCAATTGGTCGACGCCGGTGGCCGAACAGTCTCCCTGAGAGACCGCCTTTGATCTGGTTGCCCGCCCCCATCATCGTCAGACGGCTACACTCGCCAGGACTGGGTCTATTCGGCGCTGACCACCGACTCCCTCTCCCCTCAACCGAAGGGTTGACTCTCCACACCGTGACTGACTGTGGGGACTTAGTCCCCAGGTCAGCCCGCAAACTTCCCCCTTATTTTGGTGTTGTTACTGTGTGTGAGCCATTTTCCTGTTTCCCCTTGGCCCTCCCCACCTCCCTCGTTGGCTAGTCGTGTTGGGTAGTTGCTAGAGACCAGTTGGGACGGAATCACGCTGGTAAGGGATTAGTCTCCTCTATCTAACATTGAGTGAAGGCTTCAACTCTTACCTGGGAAACTGGCTCTGGAGGGCTCGAGATAGTCGCCGGATCTTCAGGATGCTTGACCCTCACTGGATCCCGGCTGATGGCGTGTTGTATCATATTGGTATCAGTTTATTGATTTTTCCTTAGTATTTCAGTTGCATCATGGTAATACAACATTTTATATCAATTTTGTTGGAACTTCATCTTTTATTGATTTTTTTATTTTTGGTTTTTATAATATATTATTACTATAATGAGCTCATCAATCATCATAAGTGACTACTCATTTCTTTCCTAACTCATTTACTATATAAAATTAACTACAAAAATGTACGAGCACAGTTTTGTTTGGGAAAAAGATGCACAGTGATGTGTATTATCATTACCAATCCATGTCTAAAGAAAGTATGGACACTTTAACCAGTAACCTATAATTTTGGTGAAAATGAATGTACTAGCAGTATTTGACCAATGCAGATGACTTTGAGCCAATAGGTGGCCAAATATTTAGAAACATCATGGATCTTATGACAGGAAAAACATTGAGATGACCCAATTATATAAGAGCTCAATGATTAATAGGAAAAAATGTTAGAGAAACATTGGTGAGAAAATAAAGTTCTCCCAATATAAGAAAAAATTCACAAAACTATGACTTTTCTCATAATCCTTCCTTTGAACATCTTATGTGGTGTTAGCACAATGTGTTGGACTTGATAATGAAACTACAAACCAAACGAGGTATCAATATGTTTCTTTCTGATGATCAATTATTTTTCCACCAATAGTTTTTCCGTTACTTATGTAAAATGAAATTTTCCAGATTATCTTTTGAAAAAAATTATTTCCATATTTCAAAGCAAAATCACATGATTATCATGTAAAAATATACTGTTAGCTATATAACATCTATTTTTAATTTGGAGTTGAGTATAAAAAATTAAGTCACTTAATTTTAACCTAAGTAAAATTATCTCATTCTAAAAATATTGTGAAGGACTTTAAAACAAACTTTGTGCCATAAAAAATAAAAAATAATAAATTTTCAAATTTTTTAATGAAGTATTTAATCAATTTCAGTATATGTTTCAGACATGAATAGGCCACTGATTATCTTTTCAAGAGATCATAAAATGAAACAAACATTTGAGCTTGAGAATCAATATTATCCATTTGTTAGTTCTTATTAACACATATTCAAGTTGTAGTGGAAAGAAAACTAAATCCTGGATCTCCAAATGGGGTCATGGACATTAGAGCTTATCCATGGCATCAATTTCACAGTATCCCTCAATACTTGTTTTAAATGTTTACATTTCTTATTGATTTTTACTTGTAGGTTTCTTATTTTTGAACATTGCTACTTGTTGTCATTTGAATTTTATTTTCGTGATAATGTGGCTTCCTCATTCCTCTTTAAATTCATTTCCTTTTGCATTTATCAATAATCTCTCCCAAAGTTGTGTTTTACTCCCTTATTTTTTTTAATTTGAGAAAACATCTAGGGAAAGTGATTCAGAAACCATGATGAAAATACAAAACCGAATGTAATTTCTCTTGAGGTCTCAATTAAACATAAATTTTATTAAGTTATAAAGAAAGCATGCTAGCCAATATATCCTTCAATTCAATATATGATACATAATGGTCACAAATTTAAGAATAATTCACAGATGGAATAAATTTATTCATGTACTAACTTCTAAATAATTTTATTTAAATTTATTTCATGGTATGTCAAAAGGTGAACACAAATTCTTTTTGTAATCATTTTAGAAAATTATTGTTTTAATAAACATTAAATGCCTTCCATTTGAATTAACTCATGACACTCTAATTTTAAGTCATGTGCACAAGTTTACTATTAATGTAGCTGCTTTGGACACATGAAATAATTATGATGATAATTTTACATGAATTTTCTATTTGATGTTGAAGAAAGTTTTTATATTATTTTAATACTATGTGATGATCATAAGTTAACTAAATCTTATATAAAACAGTATTAGACTGAATAAAAATTAAGACCTTTTAGATAGAGGATGGAGTAAAATTATTTGATAAAATAAATATCTGGGAGGGCTTCAGAAAGGTTTTAAAGATGACAACAACAAATATTTTTTGTCATAATCTTTAATCAGGTGGGGATAGGAGGTTAAGGATATAATTTTAGACATACTTAGATAGATTCAGAATTCAAAAAAAGACAAAGACTAGGAAGTGAATTTTGAAACCTTCTAATCTTGTATACATCTCATTATCAATGATGATGACAAAAACTAGTTTACATCTTCAATTTGATTCAGCGTAAGCTAAGTCAAACACTACTATGACTTTATTAAACCTATAATTTTGGTTCTATCTCATGGTCAAAGTAAAAAATCAAAGTTGAATAGTGGACTCATTATCAATAAAGTCAGTGACAAAACCAAAAGTCAAATTTAAAAAGGCAAACCTACCATTTTGATCATAAAATGACAATTATAAATAAAATAATGGTTCTGAATTAACCTTCCATTCCATATGTGGAATGACAGGTCAAAATCCAACGACCATTGCGACGTTATTGGGGCAAGGTAAATGGGAGTGGGATGCTTATGCACGTGGAAAAGTCAATGTTAAGTAAAAAAGGGATGTTGATAATAACAACGACTAAAAAATCATGATAAGGTATTCTGGATATGCCACTAGGCTCCCAATGACTCTGGTGTCGAGTGAAGGCCAATGGCGAGAGCACGGCTACTACAGCTAGTGCACACACCCTCGATAGGTCCAACCAAGGGTGTATCCATACAAATACTATACCTCATGATGACAATCCTATCTAACCTGATCCAAACCGCGGCGGTGGGGACGGGCTTGGGAGGTACTTAAAGAAATAAGAGATGCTTAAAGTGAGCGGCCGTGAGCGTACATGTAGATTGAAGTCAGATTGGCTGTGGCACTGACGTTCAGAGCTCGCCTTGCGTTTTGGGGAGGGGGGTGCTCGATGGCGTCGTTGGTCAGGACGGCACGACCATGTCAGACCGTTGAGTTCAGTTGATGGTGGCACCTTGCAGTCCCAAAATGATGGCTCGTATGAAATTTTGGTTGGTGATGCTGGTAAAGCCATGGGCGACAAGCAAGCAGTGGGCATGGTGAGTGCTGACAATGATAAGGACTGCACGTGGGCTGTGACACAATTCGTTCATGGTGGTAGTGGAGCAATGCAGCCTGTGGCGGCAAGGTGCGGCGGTGGCTCAACGCGGCATGGTGATGGCAGCACAATTCATATAAGGACAACAATGACATGGCATGGAAGCAATACAATGCAGGCAGTGTGACAGCTGTGTGGTGAACGGCAGCTGCAACATAGGCAGTGCGACATCTGCAAGGTTGATGACAACGCAGCGCATACAACACGGGAATGGCACGACATTGAAAAAGTGGCATGACGTTGCAGATGGGGTGGGCGTGGTGATGCGTGGGCCACCGCGAAGGGCGGCGCGAGTGGTGCTGCAATGCAGGCAGCACTGCTCAGGGGCATTGGGCTTGGGGCGTGGGATGGGGGATGCGGTTGCAAGGCAACGACGGAATTGGCAGCCGCGGAAGCATGACATTAGCAATGGCAGTGTGTGGTGGGGGGCATCGATGATGACGGTAACAGAGGGCATGGTGGTGGCTCACAGACAGGGTCGGTGGACGTCAACAGTGCACGTGTAGAGAGGTAAGCAGAGATTTAGGTTGAGTTGAGGTGGAGATTCAGTTGGATATCTCTTCTTCATGTTCACCGGGGCACGATATGAAAATCAAGAAATATAGAGTTGGAGATTTAGGTTAGAAGAATCGAACGATGATCAGCCCCTTCTGTCCTCGCTCAAGGACCATGAAGCAGAGAGAGGAGAGAAGAGGATAAGAGAGAAAGGAAGAACACAGTCAAGAGGCTAAAATAACTGTATTCTCATTCATTAAAAAATATTTTTAACAATTTTCTCATTTATAAGGTTTCTAGTTATGACGTATATACTTAACAAATATAATGACTATGTCAAAACTAATCCTAACTGTAGGATTCTATCTATGTGTAACCCTATCTATATTTAAATCGTAACCATCAGAACAAGTATAATGGCTATTCGCACCATTGGATCCTATCTATGTATAATCCTATCTATGTTGAATCCTATTTATATGTTGGAACTTATATTTAATCCTATTCATCTATTCTCTAACGAGTATAAGGGGTACGTGTCCAATAATTAATAGCTACTCTTTATTAAATGCCATATTGGTTCACATCAGCTCCGCGATGTGCTTTGTCTAGTTTGTAACTCCTCTTCGATCAGAATGATCCAATCCAGTCTGTCAGATCAGCCTGAGGGAGATCAACCTGGCTTTAAGAATCATAACTTTTGGTCTGATGGATTGGTTGGTCAGATAAACTTGCTCAAGCGATTTCATCTGATTAGCCCACTTGGTGATTGGTAAATGGGTCCAATCCGAGGATCCAATGGATGGCAATTTCCCAGTTTTCAATTACAGAGCACTAAATAATATTAATGCCAAAAAGGTACGACAAAATCTTATTTTGTGACATGAACAGTTAATTATGCAAGCGCTAAAAAATATTGGTTCTCATTTTAAGTAATCAATTATGGAGGTTAAGTTTGGTCCCCTCGATTATGCTGGATTCATCAATGTTCTTAGTCACCATGATCGAGCAAGATGAATGAACCATGACAATCAATCAAGGTTGAATGGTTGAAACAGTTTGTTTGATGAAACAAACAAAGCAAGATCACCTCGGTTGATCACAGTCGATCTGGAGGAATCTACCAAAAAAGTCAACGTGATGCATTGCTAGTGGTCATACAATATTGATCAATCAATCAACACCCATTGGGGGGACAGAAATCTCATTCTTCGGATCGATCTACAGGGATGAGGTCGTAATTGTGATCTTATGATGGAGGATCATGCCGTTGAACACGCCCCGACTCGTCATCAGCCTCATTACGGAGCCCGAGACGATGTGATGAACCCGAGCTTTCACTACCAGGTTTGAAAACTGCATTCACATCGTGTTGTTTTTGCATTCTTTTGCTGTTTTATGGAGACCCGTCACGGTTTTATGGGGGGTTCATTTTGCGTTGTTTGTTTTATGTCATCATCCTAGATTGCGGGGAAGGGCACACCTGTGTGTGTACTAGTTTTTCCCCTTGGAGTTGTGTCATTTATCCCTTGTTTTGGTACACCTTTGAGGGAGGGAGAAGCCATGCATGCCTTCCGCAGTGCCGCGGCCACCCCACATCCACCCTCCCCTTAAGGTCCCTTTAGAAGGCCACTAACCTTTTCTTTTCCAACCCCATCTAAAGGAGGCCCATTAGGGTACTCTTAACCTTCTCAAACCCACAGCCCCCCTCCCTCGTTCACTATAAAAGGGAGAGGGAAGACCCTTCGACTGTTTTTCAGACTGTTTTTGGAACAAAATGAAAGAGTGAACATACTTTGTTTTAGGGTTATCTCTTTTCTCATGACTTCCCCCTCCCCCTCTCCTTCGCTCACTCTGAAGAAGTATTGTATTGAGTGGGTTTTCTGTGCCTCACTTGGGCATGACGAGGTCCCCTCCATTCTCCAGGCATGAGTGGACTGCCAGACGTAAGATGCAACCTCACGGATGTCCTACTCCGATGAGACAAGCTGCGTGGTAACCCTTCTCTTATGAGTCTTCACCGTGGGTTGCATTCCGCTACCCCACCACGTGATATGTCCGCCGACGAGGTCATCCCCCTATGGTGATCAACCCCTATGGTCGACCCGATCATGTTACATCATCTTATGAAGAATACATTCAATTTACCACCCTTCGATGTGAAGTGTTTTGATTAGTTTGAAACTTAGAGCTGTCGCTCTTGAGTCCAGTCTCTTACACCGCCACTATTGCCATTGTAAACATCTTTCGAGCTTCTTGTTTCTTCATTTTAGAGAGAACCACGGTCATCGTTGTAGCTACTTTGACTCTTCGCGAAAACAGCTTTCTCCTCGCAATGTTGATTCTCAGATCTAGTCGGCGCTCGCGTGTCTCGGGGTGTATTTTTGGTCTTAATCATTCGCACAAACTCCTATAATAACTAGGAGAATCATTAAGTTGATAGTAAACATTAGTGCACATCAGTGATCCATTTTGAAAATTTTGCAATATTTTTTGACGTTTAAATTACATCGTATAAATTTAGTAAAATGAAGCTGCAATTCAAGTTTTACTTCTTACATGTTTTTACTTCCAAAACCACCTCTTTGTAGACACATCTATGTGATAGATATTTTTTAACAAGTCCAACATATTTTATTTGTACGTCATGGTACACAAAAATGATTGTCGGTTTTGTTTTTATATTTATTATTCTTAAAACTCAAAAAGGAGCTTGCCTCATTTTCGAAGTCTGAATGATATGTAAAATGGAAAGCTATGGTGTACCAGCGAGCTGAACGCGATAAACAAGTTTTTCCCCAATTAATCCATAACCATAAGGCTGCGCAAGAATAAGAATTTATAACTTCAATACTAGCATACCAAATTCAAAATGCTTGGGAAATGGATGAAAAAATTGTTGACCAGAAATTTGAAAGGTCAATACATTTTTTTTTACACATAAACGACATTATTTAAAAATATTTTTCACATGATACTCTACCTACAGCAAAGTGTTAGTAATGGATCCATTCAGAACGATGTGGGAGTTAAATTTTGAAAAGTTCATTTTTAAATGAATAAAATTTGTTCACACGGTAAAAATATAATTTATATTTCATTTATTTTAAAATAATTTATGTTTGTGCAGAATGGTTAGAAAATAATTAAATATAGTTTGTATGAAATATCCTTCGTTTATTTAACATTGGAATATATATATATTATTTTCTACTTAAATATAACTTTGTAAGAGTAAACTGAAAAAGGAAACGGATGTTAAGATGTTTGTCGATAGGCAAACACAGAGCAGAGATGTCAAAATAGCTAGCTTTTTAGTTCTTTTATAGTGAGGATCAACGTATGGAATGTAGGCGCCTCCTAAAACTTGAAACTGGACTTCTCAATACTGTGGCCCTTACAATTGCATTTTTGGGATGAGAGATGTGGGTTTCCTTCATGTGGACCATCATTTTGAGTTCTTGTTTTACTGATGGGCTTGTTTTTGCTACTTCCATAATAGTGTGTAAGACATATTTAAAGCTCAGCGAGCAGAACTGGACCTGGAAGTCATCTTCATTTTAGGGATATAAAATATTTTCTAGTCATTTATTTCTCACATATACGTTTTGTGACCGATTAAATTTTTTCATATGAACAATGAGAATTTAAATTTTTATATAAACCTCAGTTTAATGATATTTGAGTTTTGGTCTCCTATCAGCAGACATTCACCTCGTTTCAAAAGTTTAAGGATTAAAGTAGATCATAATAACTATGGGCAGAAAATAGCTATTAGAAACACCCATCATTATCACAAAGTCATTTAGTTTCATTGTAACTTTAGATTTTCACCATTGCTTCAGTCTGAAAATTATGCTTTATCTAAATGCTAAGCTTTATGAGGGAAATCAGCTAAAGAATCAAGTTGTGCTCCTGTTAGGGCCTCGTAAGCACAGTGTGATGCTCATAATATGATAGTTAGAGAGACCAATACCTCAACGGTTGGTAAACAAATAGCAAGAGAAAAGAAGCAAATAAACGAGTTTGGTAGATGAAAAGGGGAAAACTGAGTTAAAGTGCGTAATAGGAAATGTGCAAATTAGTTTTGAATTTTCAGCAAAACATAGCCGCTCCAACCTTGTATCTTTAGAAAACAATTATAAACATGATAAGGTGGCGCTGTAATTTTTAGAAACATTGATAAAATAGTGAAAGGATAGGAATAAAAAACAAGGTTTAAGAAACTTTTGCCAATTTGTTTCTCAGGTCTTTACCAACTTCAATTCGAAAACTATAAATGCATGAAATATCACAGTAGTTAATTGTTTTGGGTGAACACTACTTTAATTTATTAACCAATTTTATCATGCACTTTTTCATACTATTTGTATTTTCAGGTGTAATCATGATGGTATTATCAACTATTTGATTTCACGTAAAGAAACACTTTAACTTGTGAAAGTTTAGAATGAATCTGTGTGTATGGTGAACAGTTTGTGAGTAAATTTGGCGCGGTTCACACTGTATTTTATTATGCAGTAAAACAGGAATTCTAGAGATGAACCAAAAGTGGTCGTGGCAGGTGTCGTTGCCAGGATCTGATAGATTCTCTGGTTGGGCTGATTGTAGCACCAACAACTTGGCGGCAAGAGATGGACCAAATCCTAAATCATGTGAAAATGTGATTCAAGATTTGATAGAAACATGATTTCATTAATACTGCAGCTACTCAAGTAGATAACACTTTAAAAAGGAAGGTAAGGTATAGAGAGGGAGATAGGAGAAGCATAAGAATGGACCCAAACAGAGGGTCTCCCTGATTGGATCATTCCTCTCCAATGATACACTCATTACAATGCTAGTATCACACAATGACTAAATCTGATTTATTTGTATTATTGATTTTCCACACATTATTTTTCTGGTTCATAATATATATATATATTTTTAAAATATATTATACTCATAAAGCTATTATATTTCTATGTCTGGATCTATATTTTTCTACTTTATGACATTCATGTTATTAAATGGATTTTTAAAAACTTTTGAGGTATTTTTTCTTTCACTCTCATGAGGGATTATTTCATTAGATCAAATTTTGGTATGCCAAGGCTTTAACCAATATATTTTTTTTCTAATCGTGTTGAAAATATCTCGGTATTTTGAATATGCTAACTTAAGTAATATCAAACTCTTTCACCATCTTTGTAATCATCCTGTGCAATTGATATCACCATTTTTCTTTCGGGACATCCATCCTCCTTTTCCTTCTTTAATTTGAAATAATCGTTATTGATTTTAGCCTCATCATCCATGGTTAATGGTTTTATATGTGATTTAGAGATTGAAAAGGAGGACAAGAATGACTCGCTCTTACTTTTTAATCAGCGAGAGGTTGTTGGAATCTCAGGTTCTAAGTAGCCAATACTAGAGAGAGAGAGGGCATCCTTGTTTGTTAGATATGTGATGTCCACTATTTTATGAGTGCAGTGAGAAAACTTTGGGATTATAATGACATATGTGGAGATGAATAATGCTTTTGGTCACCTTCATTGGATTTATCCTTCTAAGAGTGTTATATTCATATGTTTATGTGCTTAAGGCTAGTATTTGGATTGTTATGGATATTATACATGTTAATTTAGTTATTTTCATCTTAAAAACTTCATTCAGAATGTATTCCTTGTCACAAGGATGAAAGGGAGATTCTAAAATAAATTCTAGGGTTATTCCTAAAGGACTAGAAATGATTTTACGAAGGGGATATAATGACATACAAATTTATCAATTAATATAAAAAATTCTATGCATTTATTTACATGAGAATGATAATAATTTCAGTTATAGTTTTTTTTTAAATAACTAATTTTATGATTATTGTAATAATTTGATTTTTTATGATTGTACTGTACTTATTTATCATTATAAAATCATGTACTTACAAAAAAATAAATCTAAACAAATATTGTTGTATCTTCATAATTTGTTTTCATAAGGAAGTTTTATTTTTTTAATTTTTAAGTATTGTCTGGGAATTTCTTGGACACGAAATCTTCAATAAATTAGTTTTAAAACCAAATGTTTGTATTTTTTTGTTTTTAAGGGTATTTTTGTGATCACGTCATGTGGTGGACAATCAATTATCTTTTTAATGGTTTCTATATTCTGTTTGGTGTGTCACTTTCTTTAACCTGGATAATCACACAATTTCAAAATATGCGCTGATGTGATTGCCTCTGACTAACCATCAAGTTTGCAAAAATCAGCTCTACAATTTGAGAGAGAAAAAAATTTGTGTTCATTTATTACTTATCTCTTACCACATCAAGTGTGCCATATGCTAATGATGAAAGCAGATTTGTTGCAATAAATTTGACAGCTATGATGCAACATGATCGTCATAGATAGACAATCTTGATGCCATAAATTGGTAGTCTTGGTGCTAGTTCGCTGGGATGAGTGTCCATTTAGCACAGTATGGTTCATGCTCAAGGAGAATAATCTTGACCTTTTTGCTAGGTGACATCACTGCACTCCATGTCACGAAATTTACACTTATTTAATATTTTGTTGGCCCCAAAAAAAATGCAAATTCTTCTATTGATGAGGCAATAAAGATATTAACGACTATGATTGTCCATTTAAAGTCTTGATATCTGATTAACATGAAAGAATTTTGAGATGAAAATTCATTGGGTAGAGTCATCTTTTCACACTCTTGACATGAAATTCTCATAGATGGATAGCCAAAAGGGTACCATATTTATTTCATCTATGTATTATAATCCTATAAATCTTCGTCATCTAATACAGGTTTCATTACGGTCCTTAATTATTATGAGATATAGTCCAATATTTTTCATGTAATAATAACGTTAGGAGATAAATTAGTCAAGAGTGACGTTTTAAAAAAGCCAAAAAGTAAAATAGTAATCTTGTTTATTTTCAGTTTATCTACATCTTCACGTAAGTAAGATCATCTCATGCAATTGAAATGATTTATTCCCCCTATTATTCTTTTTGGGTGGTTGCCAGAATTATCTATTAATATTTATTTTGTGTATGATTAGACAGAAATGAGTCTTTAGTTATGTGAGGACAATCCAATTTGTGTCATCCTCGGAATGCATCAATTTCGAGCTTCACAAACCGTATTGATAACTTGTGAATTATAATGTTAAATTGATGTATTTTAAATTACATATGTGTATTTTATTGGCCATATTTGCATGTTATCATACATAAATGGACATAAATGATTGTTTTTCATTTTTTAGTATTTTTTACATCATATTTAACTTTATTGTATTATAGAATTTTTTTTTCAGTGCATAAAATACTAATTGTTTTGGAATTTTTCATATTTGTTTATAAAATTTTGACCATTATATAGCCAAGAAATGATTTTTAAGAATGTAAATAATATATATTTTATTTATTGGCATTTTAAATTTTTTTTTATACAAATCACGTGGCATCCACGTCATTCGCCCAAAATTTGGGCGAATGATTGGATGCATTAAACAAGCACATTATTGGCTCATTATGGTACCGTTGTCTCGTTGGTGGCTACAGCAGTGGACACATCGTCAACAGTTGAGTGGGGTGCAGTCCGTGGAGCAAGTGCAACTAAACATGATACAAGGTCCGATAATGTTTCGTCGATGTCGTTTGGGCACACTCCATCACATTGCGTCCTTTTTTAGACATGTCTAATGCTGACAACCATGGGAAATTAGAAACTGCCATTTATGTCTATTCTTCCTCACGTACACATTTTCCTCCAAACAAGTAAATGAACAACACAACTAAAACATTCTCTGTTTCTTACTCATGTATATATTCTCTCATTATCTATTCATCGACAAACTAGAATAATTATGTCTCTTAAAAATATAATATTTTATGTTCTGTAGCTTTAGTCCTCTTGTTATAAATAACCATGACTGAATCTAGTAAGTGGGCAAACCATGATATTATTCTGCATATAGCAAGGAGTTTGTCATGAAGAAAAGTGTTATATATGCCATCTTTATCTGGAGGTGTTAAAGGTGATCATCCACCATATTTGTCCTTCCCTTTTTATCCTTGATTTATTTATAATATTTTTTAAGAAGAAATACTAGTTGATAAGTCATGGATTTGCCTCTTTCTTGGAGAGTGAGTTCTTTATTGTCGCATTATCATGATGAAATTTTTTTTGATAATAAACTTACTCCCATAGATATATGGTCAAGACATTTACACGGCCAAAAGCACTGCTAAAAACTCGGACCCCATAAACATGTAATTTAATCTGTGGGTCAACAAGCCATTATTTTATAAAATTCAGTCATTAATACAGATTTTTAATAATCAGCATTGGAACACAATCTCAAAAGGTAAGTCCCACAGTTTTTTTGGAATTGGTCACTAATCAAATATTCTTCAACGTGGAATTTTTCTTGTACCTCTTCACTCATGATTTTCCATGCATAGGAGGGTGTTCAAGGGTTTTATAGCATTTTTGGATCTTACTCTACACAACACTATGAGAATCATTAGATTTCTTAGGACACTGATTCACATACTAAGTTGGCCAGAGTGAGATTTTTAATAATTAATAACTTGAATATATGAATTGTACACTTCAAGATATCTTCTCAAAACCAAGTGCTGAGCATAATTCTTGCACCATAAAACACCAACTATTTATTTTAAAATTTTTCTTTGAATTAGTGACAATGCTATATATCTTATTGACCAGGTGTATTTGATGTGATCCACTACTGATCCAATCATCGATCTGGTGCCCTTGATGGTTGAAGGGATCAGTCAAGATTGAATTGAATCAGAAAAATTCACAATGTTATTACTGTTCAAGAATCAAGAGGATTATGCATGGCTTTAAATGCCTCATCTTGACTCTTACCTGCCTCTTTCCCATTTCACTCACCCTCTCTCCCGAGGCTAATGGAAGCACCAAATACACATCTCTTGGTGCTAGATCTTCCATTACTCTCCTCGAGAAGGTAAATAACTAGATTTTTCCCATTTAAAGATCATAGATTTTGGGACTATATCCATTATTTCGCTTTTCTTTTTGCTTGTATTGATTGAGTTTTTATCATTTTCTTTGGTTTGTTTGTGGGGAGAAAGGATTAGACCTCTTTATCTGATGTAGAGTGCTGTGAGCAACAAGTTTACTAACATCTGAGAGACAATTAGTGCAGACCTTAGTCAATAAAAATAATGATGGTCAAATTTTATAATTTCACCATCAATTCACAATTCTTAACCCAATTTGTCATTCAATTTCCTGAAATTGTGCTCACACAAGCGGATTTATTCAAAGACACCTATTTCTTTGTGTATTTGACCTGACTCTTTGCTTTCCTATGATTTAATTGTCACTTTGATCGAGCCTTGTTTTATTTTTATTAACACACAAATTCATGTTTTAACGATCATGAATTTTCTCCGTCACAAGCCCTCTCCAAGTGGTCCAAAATTATGTGAATCTGATTTGGGTCATAGGAGGAATAAATATTTTTTGAAATTTAGACAAATTTAAACCTAAATTCAAAATTAAAACACCAAATTCAGCCTACTTGAGTTAGAAATTTGATGAATAATCAGCATACAAAACTTGGTGCATGATTTGGTCAATCCAAATGATCTTGGAGTGGAGTTGTCTTCCTTGTGAAGCTCTAGGTACAGCCCCATGCAGTTTTAATTGCCCACTATGTCGACCAGAAAAATAATTTTCGTTGCAAAAGAGGTACATTTTCAGTTTTTTGAAGAGCCAACTAAGTGGGATAGGGGTCCCTCATGCCCATGTGGTCGCTCGTAATGATGGGGCCAAGTCACCCACACAAAAAAGAGAGAATTTGAAAAGAGAGAGAAAAGAGTTTGAGGAGAGAGAAATCAAGGGGAGAGTTCCTTCTAGTTTCATGCCTGCACAAACGGAGCCTCCTTCAAGTTTCATCTACGGTTATCCCGCTTGACTGTTGTAAACCCAATAAGACTCAAATAGCCTTTAAATATCTAATTTTTGAATCATCTCAAGTCCATGAAATATACTTAACTATATTTTCATTTCTTCATTCTCATCCTCTCTACATATGCCTATTTCTTATCTCACTTCAGTATCCCTCATTCACTCCACTATCTGCTTCAACTCATTCATGGTATCAATGGACGAATATCCTCAAGATGCTTTGTTGCTGTATGCATTACCAGGAGTGATGTATTATCTGCTCTTCCACTCAATATAACCTCAAAGAATCACTTTCTATGACTTACCTAGCTAATCCTTTTTTATTAGAAGCCAAGGGCTCTATCTCTGCTGGAAAATTTTGTCGCCACAGAAAGAGCTCCCAAATGAAAAGGGCATCCTGCAGCCAAACCCTTAACTTTTGGAGTGGGAGAAGAAAGATGCTCAGGAATCCACCTTTTTAGTATGCTCTCTCTCTGAAACAGCTATTCGAGTAGTCGTAGGCAAGGAAACGCCCAAAGAAACTTGGGATGCCATAAGTAAGATCTACGCATCCATCTTCAAATCACGTATGCTGGTGCTTCGGGGTAAGCTACACAACACTCACAAGGGCTCCATGATTGATCAAGGATACGTTCATACATTGAAGGAGATCGCTGATCACCTAGCAGTGATTGGTCATCTGCTTGAAGATGAGATGCTAGCTCAAATATTACTCCGGGGATTGGGTCCTTAGTACACAACATTTTGCATCAACATAACTACAAGACTTGATATCTTAACCTTTTAGGATGTCATTGCACATCCATATGCTACTGAAAGCATGCCAGCGCATTACTCTCAGCTACTAAACACCTCGCTATATCCTTTAGCTCCTTCTGCCAACATAGCTCTGTGAGTAATGTTAACTTTTGAAAGACTTATTTGTCGGTTACTATGTCGGTTAGACATAAGTTCCTATATATGTTCCCAAGCCCCAACATCTTTGTATCAGAGCAGGTTTCCATAAGGATTGTGAAAGAAAAGTAAAAGCAAAGCTCCAAGAGTTCAAGCTACTGATTTATGACAACAATACGCTAAAGCTGAGTTTAGTTTTATTTTTGATTTGGTGATCTTTTTCTTTTAAATGGCTGCGAAAGCACCCTGGGAAGGGTCTATCATTACTGCAACTCGTTTTAATGGAGAAAAAAATTCTATGTGGAGTTCCAAGATGAACTCCCTATTTAGAAGTCAAAACTTATGGGATATTGTTGAAAATGGTTTTATACCTGATGAAACAAAGAGAACTGAATTTAGAGATTTGAATAGAAAAGATGCAAAGGCTTTGTTTATTATTCAAGAATATGTTGCTAAAAAGTGTTTGCAAAGATTTCTGAGGCAACTACAGCACATTATGCTTTGTATATTTTGAAGAAAGATTTTCATGGAGGTGATAAAGTAGCAATGGTAAAATTACAAAAATTGAGAGGAGAGTTTTAATCTTTTTCTATGAAGGTTGAAGAATCTGTCCAAGACTATTTTACTTAATTGTGAATCAAATGAGCAGATATGGAGAAGATATTTTAGAGAGGAAAATAGTGGAGAAGATCCTACGAAGCTTGCCTATTAAGTTTGATCATGTTGTTACTGCAATTGAAGAATCAAAATATTTTGACATATACTCATGAAGATTTCATGAGCTCTTTGATAGCTCATGAAGATAGAATGAACATGTCAAAGGAAAAATTAATTGAAGAAGCATTTAAGGCAAATATTGATTTGTATAAGAAAGAAGATCAGGCTATGTTGTCACAATCAAGTCAATTCTACAATGGAAGAGGTAGAGGAAGATCGACAAGAGGAGGCATACAAGACATTCAGCAAGGAGACTATTTTAATCAAACAAGAGGATTTGGAGAAGGATATGAAAACTGTTATAGAGCCAGAGGTTTAAGCTGAGGATGAGGTCAAGGTCGAGGAAGATATCAATGGAATAAAAGAGAGGATACTGTACATACAAAAGGAAGAAGATGATTTCAATGCAACTATTTCAAGAGATATGGGCATTTTGAAGCATACTGCTATTCGAAACAAAATTACCAAGCCAATTATGTGGAAGCTGAAGAACATGACGCATTTATGTCTAATATTAGATCTTATTCTGATTTGAAAGATCTATGGTTTCTTGACTTAGCTTGCAGCAATCATATGGTTTTCAACAAAGATATGTTTGTTGAATTCGATGAGACACCAAGAGGAAAAGTTAAAGTGGGTGATGGAAAGAAAGTAAAGATTGAAGGAAAAGGAACAATTGAAGTTCAGACTTTCGCAGGAAAGAAGAGACTGGAAGATATATATTTTGTTCCAAATTTTCATCATAACTTATTGAGTTTGGGATAAATGATGGAGAAATGTATGGAATTTCATTGTGAGCATAATACATGTATTGTAAAGAACCAGAGGAAGGAGAAACCAGTCATGTATATTAACAGTATTGGTAAGAGGATGTTCCCTAAGAAATTTGAAGAGTTTCTCAATCATGTAATCATTTCAGAGAAGATAAATGATACATGGTAATGGCATAAAAGGTTTGGTCATTTGAATTTCAAAGAGCTACAGTATTTGAGTAAACGAAAGCTTGTATATGGCTTATTGTTTATTTCTGAAGAAAATGATATTTCTGAGGGTTGCATCTATGGCAAGCAGAAGAAGATAAAATTTTCAAATGAACATCCATGGAGAGGAAGAGCACACTTGGAATTAGTGCATGCAGATGTATGTGGTCCTATGAAAACCTTATCTTTGAGTGGAAGTAACTATTCCTACTATTTGTTGATGATTACTCAAGAATGTGCTGGGTTTTATTTTTTGAAAGATAAATTAGAGGTATTTCATAAATCTATTGAATTTAAAGCAATGGCTAAAAATATGCATGGACACGCTTTGAAAATTCTACGTACAAATAGAGGAGGAGAATTTCTTTCAAAGCAATTGAGGAGTATTCCAGAAAACTTGGAATTCATAGACAATTGACTGTGAGAAAGACTCCTAAATAGAATGGAGTTTCTGAGAGGAAGAACAGGAAACTTGTTGAAGCTGCTCAAATACTGTAGTTCTATTGAATTTTGCCTACTGAATTTTGGGCTGAAGGTCTTTCTGTTGCAGCTTATATTCAAAATATTTCTCCTACGAAAGCTGTGAATGATATGAAACTTTTTGAAGCTTGGTATGAGAAGAAACCAGTTGTTGGTCATTTAAGAGTATTTGGATGCATTACTTATGCTTTGATTGATCAAAATGAACGTGGGAAATTGGACAAGAAAAGTGAGAAATATATTTTTGTTGGATATAGTAATGAAAGCAAAGGTTACATATTGTATAATCCTTTAACAAAACATGTGATTATTAGATGAGATATTTTTTTTTGATGAGAAAAGCTTTTGGGATTGGAGTGGGAAGTCAAATATCAACAAGGAGAAAGGAATTCAGAAATAGAAATAATGAAATGGAGAAAGTATACTTCTATCCTTGATTCAGACGGAAATTCTGAATCAAGAGTGATTGAAGATGAATCTCCATCACCACAAAGAAAGATAAGGTTGGTAAAAGATTTATATGAAACAAGTATTTTTGCACTTTTATCACATGATGAACCAGTGAGCTTTGAAGAAGCTAAAAGCAAGAAAGAGTGGAAGAATGCAATGGAAGATGAAATTATTAAGAAAAATGACACACCGGAGCTTTTGGATTTCACATATTCCATTAAACCTATTGGAATAAAATGGGTTTAGAAGATCAAACATGCAGAATATGGGAGTATACAGAGGTATAAGGCAAGATTAGTAGCCAAAGGTTATGCACAAAATTATGGAATTGACTATTTTGAAACATTTTCACCTGTTGCAAGACTTGAAACAAAAAGAATTTTGTTTGCCATTGCAGCTCAAAAATCATTGAAGATATATCATTTTGATGTTAAATCTGCTTTCTTGAATGGTATTTTGAATGAAGAAGTTTATGTTATGCAACCTGAAGGATTTGTGGTTAAGGGAAAAGAGGACAAAGTTTACAAGTTGAAGAAAGCTTTATATGGTTTAAAACAAGTACCAAGAGCATGGTATAGAAGGTACATTATTTTTTGATAAATTATGGTATTCAAAGAAGTGAAAATAAACATACCTTATACATCGAGAGGATCAAAGGTGATGTTATAATTGTGAGTATTTATGTTGATGATAGGATTTATATGGGATCATCTGATTCTCTTATTCAAGAATTCAAGATACTAATGATGTGTGAATTTGAGATGAATGATATTGGTTTACTTCATCATCTTCTTGATCTTCAAATATTTCAAGATGAAAAGAGAATATTTATCTCTCAAGAAAGGTATGTGTCAGAAGTGTTAAAAAAAATTAATACGATATCATGCAAGCCATGTTCTACTCCTATAAATTCAAATGAAAAGTATACTTTGAATGATGGTATGACTTTGGTAGATGAGCAATTTTAATTAAGCATGGTGGGGATTTTAATGTATTTGACAAATACAATACCAGATATTATGCTATCTGTGAGTTTGGTGTCAAGATTTTTGAGTTATCATTCTGCTCATAATTTTGGAGCAGTGAAGAGAATTATGAGATATATATGTGGAACCAAAGAGTATGGATTACTATATGATCGATCATCTAATCATCAGTTGAGAGGATATGTGGATAGTGATTGGGCAGGAGATAGAGATGAAAGAAAGAGTACAAGTGGATATATTTTTCTCATCGGTTCAAGAGCTGTTTCATGGAGTTCAAAGAAACAAGAGACAGTGGCATTATCTTCTTCAGAAGCTGAGTATTTAGCTGAAGCAAGTGCAAGTCGACATGGAATATGGCTCAAAATGATTTTGAAGGATCTTGGTGTAGATCAAGAAAAAGCTTTTACTTTGTTATGCGATAACATGTCAACAATTTCTATGACCAAGAACCCAATATTTCATGGAAGAACCAAGCACATTGAGATAAAGCATCATTATTTTCGAGAACAAGTCAATGTAGGAGCAGTTATTATGAAACACTATTCATCTCTTGATCAAGTTGCAGATGGATTTACCAAGGCTTTGGCTCAAGGAGGATTTGAGAAATTTAGAGATCATCTAGGAGTCAAACAGTCAACATTAAGGAGGATATGTTAGTAATGTTTACTTTTATAAAGACTTATATGTTGATTACTATGTCGGTTAGACATAAGTTCCTATATATGTACCTAGTTTAAAAATAAAATTCATTTTTTACATTTGATTTTATTTGTTGATAATGTGTTGTATATCCAAATGAGAAATCAAAGTTGTTCCCAAGCCCCAAAAAGCTCACCGTCAATCTTCCTTAGAATCAGAACGACAAGTAGATTGTCCCTCGATTGGAGGATGTTTGTCTAGTGGGAGAAATGTTAGAGGGCGATGAGGGCGTCAAAATCATGGAAGAGGTCGACAAAGTGCTCGCCGATGCCAAATTCGCTTGCAGTTTTGTATCCATGAATGTCAAGAGTGGTTCAGTCGCCAATTTTTTGGGTGGTATTCTTGCCCTAAATCCAACACACAACGAGGACAAACACCCTACCAATGCGAGGCCTACGCGTGTAATGTCATTGGACCGTCTTCAAGCTTCCAGGTCCCATCCTTAGCCGGAAGTTTTTATCCACCATCTGCAGCTCAATCCTGGTATCCAGACAGCGGGGTGATCCGCCACGCCACACCAGATAGATCTCAGCTCATTGACCCATCAATCTTATGTGGGTATGATGGAATTTATGTTGGGAATGGGTCAGGTTTAGTCATCTCTTCCCTCGATTCTTCTCATGTACCAACAAATCAAAATATACCTCTCTAACTTAAAAATATTACTCATGTTCCAGATATTACATGTAATCTCATACCAGTTCATAAACTCGCTCTTGATGACAATGCCTTTGTTGAACTCCACCCCTTTCATTGTCTTGTAAAGGATCACTTGAATTAGAGATGGCATATATCACTTTCCACCTGGTGGTGCATCAGCCCACACATATGTTTGCGAGCAGAGTTCCTCCTGTACCTGGGATGCACGGCTGGAACACCTCTCTCTTACAATCCTTCAGCAATTCATCAACAAGTGCGGTATGCCAACATCGCATATTCAAGCATCCTCGGTGTGGGATGCTTGTCAGATTTCAAAACCCAATGCCCTTCCCTTTTCTAACTCTACTAAAAAAACTATGTAAACTCTTGAATTGGCTCACTCTAACTTATGGGGGCCTTCTCCAATTATCACTAATTTCAGATTTAGATATTATGTGTTTTGTGTTGACTATTTCACTAGATAAACTTGGTTATTTACTTTAATGTTGAAACATGATTTACGTAATATCTTTACCCAATTTGATATGCTAGTTGAACGCCAATTTCATCATAATTACTATCACTTCACTCTGATTGGGGCAGTGAATATCAAGCCCTTTTTGCATACCCAAGCAACTTGGCACTAATCAAGTCACATATCCACATACGCCTCAAGAAAATGACACTTCTGAACAAAAACAAATGAACATCATTGAAACTACCCTCATCTTATTATCTCAAGCCAATCTCCCACACTCCTACTGGGATGAAACAGTAGGAAAATCTGCTCATCTTATTGACCTAATGCTCACACCACTGCTCCAAGATAAGTCTCCCTACGAAAAAAAATTTCACCACTCACCTGATTCCTGGCAGCTTAAAGTATTCAGTTGCCTCAGCTACCCAAATATTTGTGCATATATATCACACTAACTTTCTCAGTGTTGTAAATCATGCATTATTCTCGGTTACGGTCATCATGCAAAGGATATCAATGTCAATTGCTATCCTTAAGTAAAATTTACATTTCCCGTGATATTCAGTTATTTGGAAATGATTTTCCTTTATCAACATTTAAAATCCATCATTAACACTATACCCACCACCGGCCTGCTGCCCCCCCCCCTTCTGCTCCCCAAAGTATTTCTCAAAGCATATCTGATGCAACCTCCTCTTCAACCATCCTATTGACCCCTCAACCCCTTCCATCTTTCACTACACACCCCTTTTTAATGTCTCTCTCCCATTCACCTTCCCCTTTCAAAGGTCCTCTATCCTCTCCTGCAGCACCCATTCCTCTATCTACCCCGCTATGTGCCTCCTGCAAGACCTCTTTACACAATCCACACATCTGTCCTTGATAATTCATATTATAGAGGTAATTAGTGATGATTTAACTTCACTAGTTAGTGTCATTAGTTTATCCGAATTAAAACAACAAAATTTATAATAACATTACTAGCATAGGGAGAGTAAGAGTCGATCCACAGGGAGCAAGGGTTTTTCTAATGAATTCGTGCTTTAGTTATAATTTTTTTGATGAATTTAGAAGTGGGTTTACTACCTATGAAGATAAATAACTAAAAAAAATATAAAAAAATAAAAATAAAATATAATTAAAATATTTATAAAAATATTAGTCGGGAGAAAATGAATTTTTAGGATTTTTAAGGAATATTTTAAAGCCATAATAAAATAGGAAATGAAACAGGCTGGATCTCTAGACTTAGTAAAAATTTGGCTAAGTCCGAATGCTAAATGGGGAAAGTGGCTTGGCAGAGGAGAGAGAAAAAATGACCTGCACTAACTTCACTCTAGAATGAGTTCTAGAACGAATTTTTGAGCGTGGTTGGATGTGTTGGAACCATCTGGATATTGGCTAGATGTTTACTAACCAAAAGAAAAATATGAACAGGTAAGAGTGGAAAAGGAGAAATGAGAAGGTAATCTCTCTGCCACACCCTCCAAGGCCCAAGGGACTTCTTCTTCTCCTTTCCACCAGCTTCTTCAGCCCTGGATGCTTCCTGCTCAGCCTGGCACTCTCGAAGGTGAATGGATCTATGAATCAATTGCACTTAGACCACCAAACATTACTTTGGATTGAATCACAAGATGAATATTACAAGAGGGTGAAGGGGTTTATATGGGGAAAGAGAGCAAATGAGATTGGTTTATTTTTAATACAATGGATGGCCAGATTTTATTTTCTAGGTTATGATCCATGTCCATTATGGTCCTCCAATCAGCATTGAGACCTATTAAATACCCCAGGGACGTTTAAGACTTCTTTCCTTAATAAGCATTAAAAATGCTATATTTAAGTCTCCACCCTTGGATGATTTATGGATTGAATGACTGGATCTTCTTCTCTGGCTTGGATCCATGTCCAAGGGTGTCCTCCAATCAGCATCCAAGCACCTTAAATGCTCATAAATAATCATAACTGGATGTTCCCCTTGCCCTCCTTTCTTTGGCCCAAGATACCTCTCATAGTGGGCTTAATGGAGCTTCCTTGGTTGGCCTTTAGACTAGAGCAGCTGTCTTGATTTGGGCCTCCTTTCTTGGCCTAGGGTCCTAGCTCAGCTTGATCCTTGGAGCAAAATGGCTTCTACTTCATTTAATTATCCCCTTTATTCATGAAAGTTTCACCTAATTCCTACATCTTTCACATAAACTAAGAAGAGAGTGAGATTCATTCCACTTAACTCATTGAGTTAAGTGGGTTTAGTCCCACAAATGACAATAATTAACTCAAAATTAGAAAAAGGTGATTTCATTTCATGATTTTTCACAACTGAATATAAATGTTGATGATATATGCAGATAAAGATAAAGAAGTAGATAAATTAGATAGAATTGCACGTATATATTACTATCATTTTGGATTTATCAGTCCTCTTTCTGTCATCTATAACACCTCACCCATTACTATACCTTCCTTGTTTCACACTCTCATGGCTGCCACAACCCCTTCTTTCTTAGACTAACTCACCTTCCTCCAAGACTCCTAAGACTCACTTCTTTGCAACATGACGTGGGTACTTGTTTCTCGACCATCTAAGTTGAATATTCTTGGAAGCAAATATATATGTAATCTTAAATATAAGGCCGATGGGTTCATTGATCGCCATAAATCCTTCTTAGTTTCCCAAGCCTTTCATCAACAATATGGTTTTGATTTTTTTGATACCTTTAGTCTTTCATCAAAGTCACTACTATTTGTCTCATACTTTCCATTGCCATTTGTCAACCATGTTTCATTTGTCAACTTGCTGTCTTGAACGCTTTCTTCTTGGAAGCTAAACTGACTATGTCTTAATGGAACAACCCCTTGGTTTTTGTCACCCTTGATTTCTGCATCATGTATGTCTTCTGTGCAACTCTATTTATGGCCTTAAATGGGCACCTCACTCATGGTTTTCCAAACTCACCTCTTACCTTCTTTACCTGGTATTCACCAGTTCGAAGACAGAGATATTCCTCTTTTTAACTAAAGTTTTCAAGTTTTCATTCTCATTTATGTTCATGATATTCTTCTTCTTGGTTACGACCCACTACAATCAAATTCAATATCATTCAAATAAAATTTGTCTTTTGAATTCATGATCCTGCCAATGGCGTTTCTTCCTCAGCATTGAACTCCATCCATAGGTTGTTGTCTGCTCCCAGATAAAGTACATCACTTCCCTTTTTCCTTGGGCCAACATGACTGATAAGCCTAAAACCGCACTAATTTTGTCGTTGATTTGACGTTTCGACTTATACAATAAAATTTATAATTTCCCTTAATTACTAAATAAAGAGAATATAGAGCAAGCAAGGGGTCGAACCATAGGGAGGCAACAAATAATAATTTCTATCCAATTTCAATGAATTAATTCAAAGATGAATTAGTTTTGCAATTAATAGTCTTAATTATGCTTAATAATATTCTTTAATTAATCAAGATTAAGTAAGATTTAATTTTGATTTTAAATATTGTGGTCAGAAAATTCAAGATAGGAATATTTTAATTTTAAGATCAGATTAATTCTGATTATTAATTTCCCAATTATTATAAAATTTTAAAACAATTTTAATGAATTACAATTGGGAATTAAATAATCAAGAAAGGGAATTTGAAATTGGAATTCAAGATGGATAAATTTTCGATTCAAATTTTATTTTTAGGTTTTTTATATATTGAGTTAAATTCCTAAACAATAAAAATCAAAATATAAAGAGAGAAACTAGACAAATTGATCTAGAGAGAGAAAGTGAAGAATTTAGGGAAAAGATGAAATCCGACCCTAAATTAAAAATCTAATGAAGCAGAAATGTTATAAATTGATGTAGAATTAAGGATAAAAAATTAGATCTTGAATCAGAATCAAAATGAAGTGCTAATTTCATTCAAAATAAACTTCTAGGGCATGTACATGCCTTGGCGTTCTGGAATCGTTCAAGAAGATGATTGAAATACAAATCAGAGACTTACAAATTTGAGTGCAGAAGCAAGATCTGTCGACTTCAAGAGCCCCTCCTGTGTCCTTCATGGCCAAATGCTTGGGGAGAGCCTCCAAAAGTAATTTTCGCCTTCTTACACACCTCTATTTAAAGATCCAACCGTCTGGATTGTAGAGGCTCAAAATTTGAGCTAAATCGGACAGCTAGATCTCAAGATATCACAATTTTACTGAGGATTAATCCTAGCCGTATCTCTCCTCCAAGAAATTTGGAAATGCTACTTTTCTACTGGTTGGCGTCGGTATTTCTCATTTTCTGCATTCTCGGATCACGTTCTGACACGTGATTGTCCTCGTCGTCGGCGCGCAATAATTGGGCATTTGAGTCTCTTTTGAGTGGATGAAAGGACGCCACGTCACCCTGTCTAAAAAATAAAAGATTTATATTCATATTTTCTTTTTCGTCAGCCGCAATGTTTGACTGCGTGTTTCTAAAAAATAATGATAAAAAAATGGAGGTAAGCTTACCGACGCCGTTTCTTTTTAGAAAAATGCGACGTTGATAGCCGCAATTTTTGACTTGTCTTTCAATAAAAAAAAAGGCGTTGAGCTTACCGTTTAATTTTTTTTATTGTTTACGGCGTCGATTTCCACGTGTACGCGGAAAATTGACGCCGTAAAGTGTTGATTCCAAAAATGTCGGTTGCGGCGCGCGTTAAATGCACGCGGCAACGCAACGCAGCATGCACGCTGCGCACGTGCATGTCGGTGCCGTATAAAAAATAATAATCTCTCTCTCTCTTATTATTTAATAATAATTATCCACTCATTCGCCCGAATTTCTGGCGAATGATGTGGATGCCCTTTAATATATATAAATACATTATAAAATGCCAAATAAATTAAATATGTGTTATTTAAATATATAAAAATCATTTCTTGGCTATATAATGGTCCAAAAATTATATAAAAATATGGAAAAATTCCAGAAAAATCATGAAAACACTTACCAACCTTTAGCCAAGTATTTAAAGCCCTGTAAAAAATATTTATTCACTGAAATGAGATTAAATTCCATGTAAAAATCAGAAATAATAGTAAAATGAAAGTGTAAGTGATTTACCTTTATTTTAATATGATAACATGCAAATATAGTCATTAAAACACATAAATATAATGTAAAATTCATTAATTAATCATGTTAATTTTCAAGTTATCAATGACCTCCTGAAATCCTACTTCAACTCCATGGAGCCTCATCTTCTCATCTTCTGACCCCAATGCTCTAAGCAATGCCAACCCCTAGCATCCCATTGTGGATGCTTTCTAATACCTCACTATATGTCATCCTGACATTGCCTTTGTTGCTAATAGAGAATACCAATTTGTGCACCAACCCACCGCTCATCATTCTATTGGTGTAAAACATCTTCAATAACTTCATGTTACACTATCCTTTGGTATTCTTCTTTATCAACATTCCAATTTTTATAACTCTGCTTTTAGTGATGCTGATTAGGCTGGTTATTCCATTGATTGTCCCCGTTGGTAGGTAACTTATCTTACGTACAAATGGCCTGATCTGTTGGAGTTAAAATAAGCAGCCCACAATTGCCCACTCTAGCAGTGAAGCAGAATACAAGGCGCATGCAAATCCCACCACAGAGATTGTATGGTTCAATCCTTGATTTGTGAGCTACATTTTCCTCATAACGTCCCAACACTCTAGTGAAACAACATTAAAACTACTTATATCGCGACAAATTCTGTTTTTCATGCCGCACAAAACACATTGAAATCGACTTCCACTTCGTGCGAGAATAGGTCTCATTTAGTCAACTTCACATCATTTACACATCAAGAGAGGATCAATTTACAGAGATGTTAATCGAAGGACTTCTGATAAATCAAAATTTAGATGGTTAACCTAGTCGATATGTAATTATAAGACATGCAATAAAATTTATAATTAGCCCTAATTTACTTATTACTAGTGCAAATTGGTGAATCATGTGTCAAAACACAGAGAGCGCTTTGTGATTAAAATTGATATTAAGGAAAAATTAATGATTAATAAAGTGTTTAAGACAAGATAGTATGGAAAAAGAGATACTAAATGTTTATTGTAATTTTAATTATATTAAATTCTATGAGTAAGTTCATAATTCTTACTCATAAGAATTATGAACTTATAATAGACATTAGGATGGTATTAAAATCATTGAGTAATGATAGGATGAGAGGAATGATTGATGTGATGAATAAACCTTAGTTAGGGGTTTCATATGAAAACCATAATTAGGAATGAATTATATAAGCTTTTAACCCCTACTCATAGGGTTTAAATGCTTATAAGGAGTAGACGTGATTAAAACATGTTGAATGCATGGAAAATATAAGAGAAATGAAAAAAAACCTAATTAAATGTTCAGGACTTACCTCTTATTTTGATGATGGGCTCAAACATTAATCTCCCCTCATGAGCCTTTATGATGCGCCTAGTGCTGTGGCGTGTTGCCGCGGGCACAAAGAGAGGGAATGAAGTCACTTTGAAATAAGAAAAAACCTAAATTGAGACTCCAAAACCTTTGTTTCACAAGGTCTCCTAAATGGAGAAAGATAAAAAGATTTAAAGGAATTTTTGGACATTTTCACCTCAATTTATAGGGGCCACCAGTCAATTGGAAGAGTGGGAACACAGCAAACTACCAAACAAATTCAGCCGCAAAATCCTCAGGAATGAGCACTTAGGGCCATTTAAAAGTCACCTCAAATTTCCATTTTTAGGCATTTTCCAAAAAATTTATTGCCATTCTCTCAATTTTTGATGATTGGATTGATCCTCAGCCATTCGATCATCTGATCGTCAAGATGAGATCGATTTCAACCAGTGGGTCTTCTTCTTCAAATTTGACAAAGTGCTGTTCTGGCCATCTGGTGTAGTTCCTTTACATTCGGATTGGTCGTGGACTGTCGGATCGATGTGCTCCTTGATTTGCAGAAAAATACAAAAGAAGATGAGGTAAGTTTACCTCTCAAAATCCTAATTCGATGGCTCTAATGCAGCCATGTGACACAGTTTTGCAACTGAAGCTGGTTCCATATGGAAAAAATTTGAAAATTTTCAGTCATAAAAAGCAGGGCATATGATAGCGTTTGAAATATTGCACATGCGCGCCCCTTAATTCTCAATTACACACACACATATGCGCACATGTGTGCCCACGTGTGCCCGTGAGTGCCACCTGTGATCCTTGTGTACTTACATGGCCCACCGTGTAGGTACACCTGCCACACCAGCCTTTTGGTTACTGAACCCCTTTTTTGCGAATTTAACCTGAAAAAACACTTAGAAAATATTCAATAAATTCAGTAGAAATTTCAAAATTCAAAATTAAAGACCTTTTGATTTAAAACTCCTTTTTATTTTAAGTTTTACCAAACTAAATATTGTTTTAAAAATCTATTTTTTTGTTGAATCATGAAACCTAAAAATATCATCATTTGAATGTAGAGAATGTATCTTTAAGGGTTTTATCTAATTTTGGTTAAAATTACTGAAAATTAATTAGAACATGCATAAATTTTCTTAACCTCTCTCTAAAATGCATGAAATACAGATGAAGTATCAGGCTTATTTGCGTGTTATCAATTTTGTAAAAAATATTCAGCTGGCACTACTACAAACTCAACGTTATCCCCAAGATGGGTTTGCCCAGCACAATCTTCTGTTCACAATATCAAGAACAGTGTCTAATACTGCATGTTGCCTGACTTTTCTAAAGTGACTCTCAAAATCTTAGCCAACTAAGTATCAACCATTACAGAAATCTGATTTATGGTAGTCTAGTTGTTACTCTCTTTGCTCCAACACATACTTCTAGCTTTCTTTATTGGTGTGCAACCTTTTGACCTCCAAGACTATGACGATTAGATTGTGATTGTAAGCCAATTTGGACTGTTTGTACTGCCCCCTCTATGGGATCCATATCTACTTGTCCAGGCCTCAATGTCAGGCTTCCTAGATAGTCATTTTTGTTGGCTCCTATGGTCCTGAAAGGTTTGGTTGGTGGCAACAAAAAGGAAGGCAATGGTCTCACACAACAGGCAGTGGCTATGCTATCTCTTTCTTGTTGTGAGCTTGTCTCAGTGATCTTTTTTTCCATCACTGCTCAAGTCGGAGAGCCCTCCTCTGCGTCAACTTGTCATGCCCCTAATCTCTAGATGGATTTTGATGGTGGTGACAGAAGCCGAGGTCTTGGCCATGTCTTGAAAGCTTTGTTTTGACCTTCACATTGAATCATATCAAGTATTGGAGACCCTTTCAACATTTTTACCTACAATACGATGATGTTTGGATCCCTATATTCCAGAATTATGAGATTATACTCTTGAGCCTTCCAAAGGAATTTACCATATCCTTTAGTGTCGACCAACTTCTATAAGCCAATGGGAAACTACGCACTTTCACCACAACCACCATTTTCTTCTTCCCTTTAGTTCTATCGATAGGAAGGACCCTATCCATCGTCTCTCTATTATTTAGAGAACTTTAATGTCCATTCATGCACAACAACACATGCTTCCATGGATACTCCTCAAAGGAGTATGGTGCTGGTGGGTAGTCTGCCCAATTCAGTCTACCTCAATGCCAGACATTCCTTCCATAAGCCTTTTTAGATCTGCTCAACCTCTAGGGGGCCCAAGGTGACTTCCACTACCAAGCCTTTCAAGAGGTGGCTATTTCATAATACCTTCTCTCACCCAACTACCACGCTCTCTTGTTGTCTTGGGTCTGGGATCTATTGCCTCCTACTGCACATGGAGCCCTTGTGATCGCAATTAAACTAAAATTAGCCAACTCTATTGGGCATTAATCAGCGCCCCCACCGCAGGAATGCGATAGAGGGGGCATAGGAATTGAGGCACACCCCTTCTTCACTTGTCCTTTTATGAGGAAATGGCCCATTTAGGGGCCCATTTCTCTCATAAATGGGTGTTCACCTCCTTTTAACTCTAATCTGAATTACAGCCCTCAAGGGTTTTTCTGTTGTTTACTCTTATTTTCTCTTCCTCTTTTCTCTTCTCTCTATTTCTCTCTTGTTTATTGTCTTAATCACTCGTACATGGTGGTTACTCACTTGGCTTGGGAGTTCAAGTAGAAGTTGCCCAAATGCACCACACGAGAAGTCAGTGCCCTGACAAAGAGCCTTGGACGTTGGCGTCAGGCTGATAACGTAAGGAGGTTCTTATTACCCATCTCTATATGTGGACATAGTTATTCTGTACGAGTTAATTTTACATTTTTACCGTAGCATCTTGGGTCTGGTTTTATACCATCCGGTCATTTTCTTTAAAAAGTGGTATTAGAGTTATTTAGTTGTTTTCTCATTTTTGAAATGGCATCATCTTCATTTCGTTTTGAAGCGGAGAAGCTAGAAAGTTCATCTAACTTTACCTTGTGGTAGTAGCAAGCATACGATCTGTTGATTTATTAGGATTTGACGTCGACCTTAGGCGGACTGAAGCCTAATAATGTTACAGTAGGTGATTGGCACAAGTATGAGTAGACGGCCGCAAGCACCACTAGGTCTTGTATTCGATAGTGATCTTTATCATGTTCTCGGTTACAAGTATCCTACAACAATTTGGGATAAGTTGGTAAAGCGCTTTGCATCAAAGTCGATGATGAGTAAGTTGGTATTAAAGAGACGATTGTTCGGGCTACATATGGCTGAAGGTGCTGATTTATCTATTCATATTGATAATGAGTTAATTATATATTTGATCAAGATTAAGGAGGTGCTCTATAACAAGAACAAAGTGATATTTCTGCTTATTTCACCTCTTGAGACGTGATCACCTCATGACGACCTTGTTGCATGGAAGCAAAGCACCAGGTCTTGAGGAGGTTATTACAACCTTGATGGAGTATTATTATGGAAGAAAGGATCTGAAGATACACATGGCAAGGCACTCTACGTGAAGGATGGGAATGAACATGGAAGGCAAGAGGAGAAGGGGAAGTCGCGAGAGCTGAACCCTCAGTCCAAGTCTCAGACCAATTGATTGAAGACTGTGACATGTCACAAGTGTAATGAGCAAGGACATTTGATGATAGATCATCCAAAGTTGAAGAATGGGAAGATAGATGTTGGTGAGACGAGCATTGCTAATGTTGGGAGGGTTGAGGTAGATAGTGATGGAGACGTCTACTCTGCCTTGGTCTTCGCTGATGAATTCGTACACTCTTGGATTCTTGATACTAGTTGCTCTTATAGTTTATGTGCTCATGCTGATTGGTTTCACTCATATGCGAATGCTTTAGAAGTCATTTCTATGAAGAACAATGCTCCTTGTAGGGTCGTTGATGTTGGAATGGTGAGGATCCAAATGCTTGATGGAGCAATCAGAGTATTGGAAAATGTGCAGCACGTGCTGGGCTACGGCAGAATTTAATTTCTCTTTGCTATTTGAAGGCAAATGGCTGTGGCTGCACATTCAAGGCTACGGACTGAATATTGAAATTTTGCAAGGGAGCACTCATTGTGTGGAAGGGGACACGTATAGGAGCCAATATTTACAAGCTTCAAGGGAGCACTGTGATAGGTGGAGTTGTAGTTCCTACATCACATGAGCCAATGATGGACGGCACAACTCTTGTGACACTTGCGCATGGGCCATATGAGTGAGATGGGTATGCAGAAACTACATGCACGAAGATTACTACCTGGGCTGAGATATTGCAAATTGGATTTGGATGGAGGTGGAGAATGTGAAAATTCCGCCCAATTCAATTGACCATGGAGGATTGACTAATGATGTCGCTGAGAATTGTCAGAGCATTGCTGTCATGTAGGCGAGGTGTGAGACGAAGCTGCATGCACGTCTTGTTAATTATGGGACTGTTTCTTTGTTTTCACAAGGGGAAGAACCAACACAAGAAACAAAGATGGTTTCGAGTGATATCTATCCAATGACGCGCATCCATGGACAAGAACCAAGTACGGGAGTTGGTGGAGCTTCCTCATGGAAGTGAGCTATCGAATGCAAGTGGGTGTTTAAGAAGAAGGTTGATGCAGGACGGACGTGGTCGACGTCCTGCGGCGGGAGCGTGGGTCCGTTCGTCCGGCTCGGGGATGATCATCTTGGACTGCATGTCCCGCTTGTCGGTGGGTGTCTTGGAAAGGTCCTGTTCGGGGCCTCAATCCGTAGAAGCCGAGGGTGACCGTTCTCCACTCGGTCAACTCCCACGTGGTCATCGTAGAGGCATTGGTGGGCCTAACGACCGGTGGGCGGATAGCTTCAGCCGGCCGGATGACGAATACGGCTGCGAATGATACATCGACTTATGGCAGCCGAGGGGCGCGGCGTGGCGAGGCGGCGCGGGGGACGGCGAGGCGGTGCGGGGGGCAGCAAGGCGGTGCGGGGGGCAGCAAGGCGGCGTGGGGCGTGCGCGGCGCAGCGCGCGCGGCGTGGTGGGGTGGGGTGGCGGCAGGGGCGCTGCGCGGCGGCGCGGCGGCGGCGTCCGTGGCGGACGGCTGCCCTGCACGGCGGGCAACTGCCCGCAAGGCGGGCTGCCCGTGCAAGGGCGGCTGCCCGTCTGGCGGCGGCGCCCGTGTGAGGGCGGCGCCCTGCGTGCGGCAGGCTACTGTGCGCGGCGAAGCTCTCCGCGCGACGGGCGGTGGCTCTGCGAGGTGGGGGCAGCCCTGTGGGCAGGCGACGGGCTTGCGACCGGGATCCCGGCGGCGGCGGCGCTGGCGGCGGCCGCCTAGGATTCCGTGGGGTGAGGCTGACGGAACAGGAGGGGGGGGGGGCGGAACGGGATGGGCGGCCAAGTCGTCCCCGTTCCGTTCCACCCTACACTCTCTCGTCCTCTTTTCTCTCTTCTTCTCTCACGGAAATGGGACGGGATTTCTTTCTTTTCCAAAAATTCAAAATGGACTTCTTCTTGCTCTTACCCTGGGGGTCCTATATATAGGCCTCTTGGGTTACAAAGGAAAAACCCTAAGCGAAAACAGGAAATTTTAACCTAGACTTAGAAAAACAAAAAAATAACTAGATAACTTGAGGGCTACGCCATCAAAGGTGCCACTTTCTGATGCAGAGAAGCCATCATACAAAGCACAACTAGTGGAAAAGGTCTTTGCTTAGAAACAAGGAGTTTATTGTAATGAGGTATTCTCACCTGTAGTGAAACATACATCTATTTGCATCGCGTAACCCATTTTAGCGTATGAGAACATGGAGTTGGAGAAATTGGATGTGAAGACGACATTCCTTCATGGTGATTTGGAGGAAGTGATCTACACATAACAACCTGAATGCTTCATTATACCGGGGGTAGAGAACCTTTGTGCATGTTGAGGAAGTCCTAGTATGGGCTGAACTAGTCCTCAAGATAGTGGTGCAATAAGTTCTCATATATAGTGTGTATTGGCTTTTCGAGGTGCCAATTTGATTTTTGTGTCTATATGAGGATGTGTGATGATGGTTATCCTGTATATTTGATGCTCTATGTAGATGATATGTTCATTGTTTCAAAGAATTTACATGAGATCGTACGGTTGAAGACATTGTTGAGTAGGGAATTTGAAATGAAGGATCTTGGAGTTGCAAAGAAGATCATTGGAATGAAGATTTATAGAGATTATGTGGAGGGTACTCTATGGTTGACTCAAAGGAGCTACTTGAGAAGATTGTTGACCTGTTTGTCATGAGGAATGCTAAAGCAGTGAATGCTCCTTCGGCTAAGAGATTCAGGTTATCTGTTTCTAAGAGACCTGAAGCCGATGAAGACATCACTGAAATGAAGCCAATTCCCTATGCAAGTATTGTTGGTTCTCTCATGTACGTTTTGGTTTGTACAAGGTTGGATATTGCTCGCACAATTGGACTGGTGAGCAGGTTTAAGAGAAATCTGGAAGAGGAGCATTGGAGTGCGATGAAATGGATTCTTTGATATTTGAAGGGCACAATTGATATGGGAATTCTCTTCGATAAAGGGAATTCACTTTAAGTACGTGGTTATGTTGGTGCTGATTTCGCATGTGACATCAATAATTGAAGATCTACGACTGTTAGTACATTTACGATGGCAGTGGACCTATGAGATGGAAGTCGACGCCATAGTCGACTGTTGCATTCTCTATGACAGAGGCAGAGTACATGGCACCACCTGAAGCTACAAAGGAAGCTTTGTGATTGAATGAGTTTTTAATGAACTCGGTATTTCCAAAGGCGGATTTCCTCCGGTATGCGACAGTTAGAGTTCCATTTGCTTGGCAAAGAATAAGGTCTATCATGCACGATCAAAGCACATTGATGTGCAGTATCACAAGATCTGGGAGCTGTTAAGTTATGATGTGACTATTCTTCTAAAGGTGCACATGGAGGCAAATGCAGCTGATATTTTGATGAAGATCCCTCATGACACAGAAGTTTTAGCATTGTTTGGACTTGGTGCATGTTGCAGATAAATTGATGGAGGTGGAGCGTCTGCGACTTGGAAAGCGATGGGGACACCTAGCTTGACTGGGGTGTCTGCCAAGGTGGAGTTTGTTGGGGATTTGTCCAGGCCCCCACTGTGGGAATGCGGGAGAGGGGGGGGTTGACTAATCAAATCCCCCTCTAAGAGAGGGCATGAGAATCGAGCCACGCCCCTTTTTCTATTTTCCTTTTTATGAGGAAATGGCACATTTATCTCTTATTTAAAGGGGAATTCACCCCCATTGAACCCTAATCTCAAGTACAATTGTTAAGGGTTTTTTTATTGTTTATTCTTCATGTCTCTTCCTCTTTCTCCTCTCTCTCTCTCATGTGTTTATTGTTTTAATCAATCCTTGGTGGTTACTTCCTTGGCTTAAGAGTACAATCAGGAGTTGTCCAACTACACCACACAAGAAGCCAGAGCCTTGCACCGAGAGCCTTGGACATTGGTGTCACGTCAGTAACGAAAGGAGGTTCTTGTTATCCATCTTTATGCCTCAACATAGTTATTTTTTCTAAGTTGATTCTGCATTTCTACAGTACAATATTGGGTTTGGATTTATTCCATCTGGTCATTTTATTCAACAAACTCTTCCGCAACAAAGGCAGATTATTCGCTTTGTATATGCATACCCTTATTTTTTTTGCTCCTTAAATGCTTGGTGGAAGAAAAGTCATCTAGAGCCCCCTAGAGGTAGGAGATACACAAAAGCTCATGGAAGGATTGTTTGACTTTGGGGTAGTGTGAATTGGGGAGTCTAGACACCAGTACCATACTCCTTTGAGTGGTATCCATACCAGCATATGTTATATTCTGTGGCTGGACATCATAAATTTCCAAAAATTGTAGAGTTACAATGGCCTAGGGTCTTCCTACTAGTAGGACCAACGTGCGGAAACGGTGACAGACATGGTTACAGTGTGCGGCATCCCATTGGCTTATAGAAGTTAGTTGACACTAGTGGATACGATGAATTCCTTTAGGAGGCTCAAGGGTATAATCTTGACGGGTCTAGAATATGGGGATCAAACAAAGTCATACTGGCGTTTGCAATGTTGGAAGGGTCTCCAATACCTTATGGTGTCAAGGTGGAAAATATGTTTTCAAAATATGGTCAGGACCTTGACTTCTGATACTACCATCAAACTCCACTTGCAGGTTAGGGGCATGACAGGTGAGGTAGAGGAGGGCTCCACCACTCGAGAGTTGATGGAATGGAAAATTATCAAGACAATATCACCACAATAAGGAAATAGCACTTCTGCTGATCACAATGCGAGAGTGGTGCCTTATTTTTTGAGAACAGTGTCCAAACTTTTTGGGGACAATATGGCTGGACAACACTGATCGTCTACATAGCAATGACATTAAAACATGTACGAGTTGAGACAGATCCCATAGAGGGCATTACAAAAACTCGACCTTCTGAGGAGATGTGTGGAGAGTGGGCACGCGACCCATTAGAGCTGACGAAAAATTTTGGCAAGTTAAGGGGCTCAATCACAGGTAGAGGAAAAGGGGAGCATGGTGGAGTTTGCAGGAGAAACCCACCCAAGACCGCAATAAAAACAACCAGCAATCGAGTTCATGTATCGATGTTGTTGGAGTAGCAACCACTACCACTCTTCCCAATTTCTTCTTCCTCTTTCTAGATCTATAAGTTCCCAAAAATTCGAGGCAGTATGACACATGAGCGTGGGTCGTCTATCTATTGTCGGCGGCTTGTGGGCATTCATTGATGGAGATTTTGGATGATTATTCACTTCTTATGAAGTTGACCGTTGACTGATCGAATAGGTATGACGCAAGAGAGGTTACCTGGAGATAGAAAGATTTGAGTGGGAGAGAAAAAGAGGGAGAGACCAGTAAAGAGACAGAAACATTAGAAGAGGAAAAATATGATAGAGAGTGAGAGAGAGAAATAGCAAGGAAGGATGCAGTAGAGGGGGAATAAGAGAGAGAGATATAGCTGAGATGGAGACTAGGAGCCTTAGGGAGAAATAAACATTGGGATTTCTTGGTCGTTGCACACAATCTTGAAAGAGAAGAAAACGGAAGAAAGAGGAGAGAAAGAAAGAAGAAGAAGAGTAAGAATACCAGTTAGAATCATTTTATTGCCGCAAAGATTACCGTAACATTGCTTGGAAATTTATACTGTATGTAGGTAGCTAAAAATTGTAACTACAGTAACATATATATCTGTTGTAATGTTTTACAAAAAATATATATATTCGAATTACAGTTTTTAATCTTGACCATTATAACGCTTTGGGTTTACCGATCACAACTGTTGATCGATGCCATAAAGCCTTACATTGTAACGGATATATGTATTTAATCTCGACAGTTATAATACCTTGGATTCATCTATCACATCTGTTGATCTGTTCCGTGGACCCATCATCTGTAATGGATGTGTGAGATGTAATCCCGAACGTTATATCTATCTAACGTGTGATCGTGATCATCTATGTTTAATCCTATTCTATATTTGAACTTGTATTTAATCCTATTGCTAAGTCTCTAACGAGTATATAATATTTATTTAATCTACTATCTAATCTTGATTAAGTTCCTAACATAAGATCGCCAAGTGTTGAATCTTCAGTGTTTGACTTGGCAACTCAGCGAGTTGAACTGCTCTTTACACCCCCGGCAAGATCATCGCCGTTGAAGATGACGTTGAGCTTGGATCTAAGAAAAAGAAAATGATTTCTAGCAAGAGGTTTTGTTAGTGAGTGAGCTAACTGATTATCACTAATGGAACTCTTAGAGATTTGGCTGCCACTTGTTCACGAATAAAGTGATAATCAATTTCTATGTATATCATCCTGGCATGAAACACAAGATTGACAACCAGATATGTGGCACCAACATTGTCAAATCACAATGTTAGTACAGATGCAGAATTGATTTTGAGTTCTTTAAGAAGTGACTGAATCCATAAAATTTCAGCAGTTGCATTGGCAACTGCTTTGTACTCTGCTTCGGTACTTGATCTGGCCACCATAGACTGTTTCTTTGAGCTCCATGAAACTAATTTCTTTCCAATATAAATCAGATAGCCTCCGATGGATCATCGATCTTCTCTATCCCCTGCCCAATCGGAATCATTAAATGCATTGATGTTACGGTCAGAATTTTTATGAATAAGTAATCTATGTAGAATACTGCCTTTTAGATATCGAAGAAAATGTTTAAGAAAGCCCCAGTCCCTAGAATCAGGTAAATGCATCTTTTGGCATGCTTTGTTTACAACAAAGGTGATATTTGATCTTGTAAGTGTAAGATAGACGAGACCTCCAACTATTTGTGTGTATAAAGTATCTCTTGATGGATCTCTTTGTTTGTCTTCGACTCTAGTTGTCGAAGTCATAGGAATAGGTGTTGACATTTGGTTTAGAATTTTCCATATTTGATTTCTTGAGTATAGACAAAAGATATCTGGATTAAGTAAGGACAAAACCATTTGGATGTTGAACTAATTCTATTCCAAGAAAATATTTTGCTGGTCCTAAATCTCGTATTCCAAATTCTTTATCCAATTCATACACAATGTGATTAATATTGTTAATATAAGGAGACATAATCAAAATATCATCAACATATATTAAAATAAACATCGGATTTCTATCATTTATCAAAAATAGAGACGTATCTGTTTTGGATCCAATGAAACCAAAAGATTGAAGCGAAGAAGATTATTTATGAAACCATGCTCTAGGTGATTGTTTTAAACCATATTTCATTTTCTAAGTAAACAAAAAAAACCAGCATGTGAAGAATCTTTGAAACCAGGAGGTTGTTTCATATAGATCTTGTCTTCTAGCTTCCCTTGAAGATATGCATTTGATACGTCTAGTCAATGAACTTTCCAGCTTTTACTAATGGCTAATGACAGAAGTAACCTTAGTGTAGTCTGTTTGATCATAGGAGTAAAAGTTTCTGTGAAATCAAACCCTTCTTTCTGAGTAAATCCTTAAGCTACTAATCTAGCCTTGTATCGATCTATAGTCCCATCAGGTTTGTATTTTAATTTACAAACCTATTTACACCCAATAACAAGAAGATTTTCATTTCTTAGAACTAAGGTCCAAGTATTGCTCTAAATGAGAGCATTATATTCAACTCTCATCGGTTGCATCAAATTATTATCTTAGGATGCTTCAGTGTACGTTGATGGTTAACTGTATTCTAAACTAGATAGTAACCACATTGGAACTGGATGTTCTATTACTGAGAAAGCTAAGAGATTCCTATCATGATTATAAATATCACTAAGTTTTCTCACTTCAAAAGGTTCTCCTGGCTCAGGCCTATGATCAAGAGTACTAGACAGATCTTAATATTAGAATTAGTTGATTTTATATTTGTTTCTGTCACAATAACTACTTAGCACTGATGTCAACACATGGTTGACCTTGTTTGTTCTGTGCTAAATTTTCCATGGGTAAATGATGTATGTTATTATCATCCATTACTGAATTATGTTCAGTAGTTGATGATAAAAAAACATTAGTTTAATCTAGAATAGGAATATTGGTTGATAATCTTGGGCATGATGTCATCTCTTCAGTCAACTAGCCACCAACCTTTCTCTTTCAATCTTTATTCTCTTTCCACTGACCTTTCTCCTTCTACCGTATTTCCTTGCTCAATCTTCTCTTTATCATTTGCCTTTCTCTCTCGCGTCATCCCTCTTTTCTATGAATGTTTCTCCCCTGCTTTCTCTCTATCTATAATACTGTCTATCTCTCTCTCTCTGTTCTGTAGTCACTCTCACCGTATCTGATGTAAAGAATGTAAGAAGCTTTTCTCACTCACTTAGAAAGAGAAAGTCAACACGGTGGAAAAGAAAGAAAACACTTCTCGTCTTGATTTATCATTGGTCTACACAAGATTTATACAGCTCATGTGGCTGCCACCATGGCAGACCTCATAAGCATGCGGAACAAAAAAATAAATTATTCCAAATATATTTCCTCTCGATGACTTCCATCTCGAAGCGTATTTACTTTCTAAACTCAGAGTCTTGCTCTGAGCTCAATGAACTTTGGTTTCCTAGAGGCTCCATAAAGAAATCTGCCAGCTGCTCCTCTATACAAACATGTTCCAACTCGACCCATTTTTCTTCTAAACAGGATCCGATGAAATGAAATTGCGTGTCTATGTGTTTTGAGCGACTATGAAACACACACTTTCTGCTCAGAGTAATCACAAACTTGTTGTCCACCATTATCTTTACCTTTATTTGGGGCTGGTTTGTTAACTCTCCAATGAGTCATGCAAGCCAAAATCTTTGGCAAGTAGTTCCAAAGACATCTATATACTCTGCTCACATGAAGATAGAGAAACTTTTCTTTGCTTTTGTGGTCCCCAACTAACAAGAACTTGACCAAAAAAGAATGCCATACCTGTAGTATCCTTCCAGTCATCCTCGTCACCTGCATGAGCACTATCACTCTAACCTTCAGCTCACCTTCCCCTTCCTTATAGCGTAGTACAAGGTCCATAGTGGCTTTTATATTTTCTCAAGATCCTCTTCCCTACTCCTAAGTGATCGAAGCTTGGGGAATCCATATATCTGCTCACACTACAAGCTTGGGGAATTCCGTGGTTCTCTCTCCTATGTCTAAATCAGTTGACCAGGGGCAATGCTAAATCACTGTATTTGCCAACCTATGGGCGTCGATGTTGCATCGATGCCACCACAAAGACAAGATCGACGGGTCACAGACTGCCCTTTTCAACCTACTTCTCTCTACTCATAACTCGCGCCTGCTATTTGGAATCGACAAAGATCATGCTAGAGAGCATCTCATCTAGAAGGTACATCATCCTCCACTCATTTGTTATATCACTTCTTGTTGTATATGTTCGATTTCACCCCACCGCACTCAGGCTAGAGTTTGGTGAGAGGATAAAGATAACTACGAAGTTGAGCATCTAAGTGGTATGGGTCAAGCTTGTCCATTCTGTGCAAGCCCCTATGGATTTATTCTGTTTGGTGCCGTCGACGCTGTTGTCCCTCCAACGCGGATTATGAGGCCACCGTCGTTGTCACCAGACATCCCCTTTTGAGCTTGAAGTTTGGCACAGGTCGTCGAGTTGGGGCCTACAAGTACATCCACGTAGGACCTTCATTTTGTAGTTACATCCACGTAGGACCTTCATTTTGTAGTTACATCCACGTAGGACCTTAATTTTGTAGTTACATCCCCATAGGTATTTTGACTCGTCGGATGACGTCGTTGACTGCAATTGATGCCGCTATCTAGGTAAATGAGCATCATCTCCGTACCAACTGGACGAGCTCCTAGACAACCTGCAACATTAAATTGGTATAAGAGCCAGGTTGTGGTCACTCACAGCACGTCTCTGTACCGCATCACCATCATTTCCATTTCATCATTTCTTTTGAAAACCATCTAGGTAACCCGAGGACTAGATATGGCCATAGAGATGCGATCGAGCCGAAGGGCACCACAAGGAGGTTCGACCTCCCTATGAGGCAACGACCCGTTGTCTGAGGAGAGAGGCAACCCTATGCCCCTCTCAGAACCCCTTCCTACGAAACCAGAAGACGACGCATCACCTCTCCCTTCAGAACCCAGACAGATCACACCCACCAACGAGGGTGCCGCCGGATCGTCCAGTTCACGTGGCCACACTCGCGCCCACCAAGGACACCCCTGATTATGCCATAGCTCCCCAAAGTTACTAGGTGTATCGTCACCCAGAGACAATTAGGAGAGAGCGACGACTCGTCGCCTACACGGGAAAGATCCCGCGGAGAAGCCCACACCTTGGGCCCCTACCGCACATGGCCGAGGAGCAGGTCGTAGCCGAGGAAGATACCACCAGAAGCATCAACTCTGAGAGGACTCATCTTAAGAGCATATCTCCGCACACTGACTATCGTCACCAAACGCGTGAGGCTACTTCTCGCACGCCCCGCTGTACATCCAGAACTGGCGCCTGTGGCTCTAGAATGAGCCCCCACCCGCCTCGGGTTGCGGGACACCCAGAGGGTATGAGGAGCCCATATGACGGTGACAAGTACTTTGATCATGGCCGAAGGCAAGACAAGGAACATTGAAATCAACATCACCTAACACCCCAAAAGCGACCCACATGACAGCCATACTTGGGATAGATGATACCCATGGGACGACTACGACCGTGGGTATGAGGCAGGTCTACCGGCCCACCAAGACAAACCAGTCTAACACTACAACCGTGTGTACGAGGCCGACTTGACCTACCGACCCCCTATGACGATCATGTCCAGGAGTACAGGCAAGGATACGAGACCGACCTAACAGCCCACTGAGATGACCACGCCTTGCACTACAAGCATGGGTACCACACTGACCTATCGGCCCGCCGAGAGACCACGTTCAGCCCTACGACTGTAGGAACGAGGCCGACCTATCGGCCCCATGAGACGACTACGTCCGACACCAATACCCCAGTATGGGGAACCTGATGAGGTTCCCCAATACCCGCTGTGCGCAATACAAGGTGTTCGTGCATCGTATGATGGTGACCCCCGACGTTGGGCTGACCACGACTGCTACCTAACCCCACCTTGATGACACGCCGGCCTACGTCATGGAGACTACCCGGTGCCCGAGCGGCTTCTAGATGGCTATGGGCGATGACTAGAGGAATATCGTGCCCCGATTCAGAAGAGTGTTCAAGCCAATGTCGTCGTCTTTGAAGGTCGAGGAAGCCAACGGAGTTCATCGACTAGGAGTCAAACATGAACTCCTTTTTTTGTTGGTACCGCATGGATGACGAGTTGTGCATCGAGTATGCGGAGATGAGACTTGGGCATCTTTTTCTTCATTTGAAATTACATCACTTGGAATAGAAATTTCATTATCAACCACATGATTGGAAATATCAACACATTTGCTTGTATCAGATTGAACTAAATCTTCTTCATAGTAGTCATCATCTGATTCTTCATATGAATATGGTTTAGCAAAACAAATCTCCATTTTTATCTTGTTCATTTTCCTTATGAAATAAAATTTCTCAATGTCACTACATTCTTCGAACAATTTCGGCAATAAAGAATTAACATCATGTAAAAAGTTCATAATCTTTTCATGATACTCTCCTTTCTCGTAAATGTCTATTTCAGGAACTATATTTCTAACCATATTATGAAGTACTGTCATTCTGAAAATACATTTATATTTAAATTACTCGTTGTACTTTTTAAATACTCTATTAAATATTGATCACTTTCATACGAGTCATCAAGTTGCGAATTTTTTTTAATTGATGCATACTCATTATGCCTACTTTTAGAATATTCATGCATTTGGCTAGTATGAAAAGATTGAAGATGGTGACAATAAGAAGTTTTGCGATTTTCAGAATCACCAAGCACATTAATAAAATTTTGTCGAGAGGAATGAAAATTAACATGAAAAGGTTCACTTAAATGTAGATCAAAATTTCTTTAATGTATCCTCTCATCAAATTCATAAGTTCTATTAGGAAGATTTGAATTCATAATATGCTATGTAACACAAAATTACAAAAAGACATCTACGAGATATCTTCAGCATGAGGAAAAAATTTCGTACTGGGAATGATGATTTCCTTGTCCTTTGATACCTAATAACCTGATAAGCCAAAAATAGTGGTAGAAATTACACAGTTTTTAGCCCTTGTCGTTGTGAATTTTGGCTTATGCAATAAAATTTATAAGAACTCCACTTAAGACGTATAGTGATAAGTACGAGTGTCGTCCAAGGGAAGCGAGTAAGAAATTCAATTCGATGATCTTTTTGGTGTTTTAATCCTAATTGGAGTGAGTTTGATCTTCAATGAAGATCAACTCACCCTAATTAGAAGAGGAGTTTAGAAACGGGGGTAGAAGAGGTGAGATGAGTAGAAGAATTATGGAACTCTAAATTGGCTTCTTTGATCCTAATGAAAGGATCCAAGAGGTCAATTAGAGAGGTTAAAAGGGAATTTTTAATTTGAGTTTGGGTTGTTTTTGTTACTTTGGTAATTCAGAACTGAAATGGGGTAATTCAATCTCCTAAGAATTAAAACTAATTTTTTTAGAGTTTTTCTTTGGGAATGCAATTGAATGCCTGGGTAAATCCCTCAATTTCTCCTCTCAATCCTAATCAGGGCTTGTACATGCCGCTCAAGCCAAGCGATTTAGAAGTTCAGATCAGAACAGAGAAGAAGAAACAAACAACTTATCCAATTTCATTCAAAATGCATCAAAGTTCAAATACAATGAAGGGGAAAAAGTACCAAAAAGATTGATCCAGGCTGGGGCTCCTCTCTGTCTTGCAGCTGTGATAGAGAACCATCAAGAATGACCCCCCTTCTCGAAATTTGGCTTTTATACCCAAGTAAAATGGAAAATATGACCATTTTACCCCTAATTAGTAATTCATTAATTTATATCAAAATAGGCTTGATATCAATGATCCAACCATATAAATAGAAAGAGGGGGTCATTACGAGAAAATGCATAAAAAAATCATCTCAATCGGAGTTCTGGATCAAAAGTTATGAATAAATGAATTTAGACCAATGTTAGCCATTGGATTAATTCATTTATTCATTTATTTATTTCTCCTAACCGCAGGCTGACGTGTCGCTATTCTATTGGCAGCGACTTTTCAAATTCTCTAGGCAGGTGCTCTCCTGTTGCGCCACGTACCCCTGGCGAAAAAAAGAAAACCAAAACGAATATCAAAAGTCGGGATTTGCGTACATATTGATATGCACCTTTGCGTGCGTCTGAACTTGTAAGCTCCCACTGAGAATTTGACACGTCACCGCCTGTGCGTATGGTTAGCATGCATCGCACGGTCGGTAATCTTACCGCAACGGGCCTCTATCACTGATCGCCGTCAGATTTTCATCTGGCGGTCATGATGAGGCCACGTCGTGGCTCCAAGAAATCACCCTGACATTTACGCATAACACTTTGGCAAAATAAATATTTGCCATCCGACGCCGCCCAAAAATATTTACAGATGTACCCCTTTGCGCATTCTCTCTCCTCCGCTTTTCTCTAAAATATTAAAACAATTAATAATATATTTGCAATAAAACCCTGTACGATATTAAATTACATGTTTACGCCTGCATTGGCGACAGAGAGCTGTTTTCAGGGTCTTTTTGCAATGAAAGTTTGCAAATCGGCCCTTTAATGTTCAGAAATTATAAAAAATTTTGTTTTTCTTATAAATATACCTTTTTTCCTTGAAATAAATACATTTCCTCTTCAAATAAATCTCAGAAAAATCGTAAAAATTCGTAAAAAATTCTATAAAATTCATTGATTCATCCCATGCTGATAAATGTCCAAATTAAATATTAAATTTGCCATTTTCATTCAAAAATAGCTATTTCAAGCTTCAATAAATCCTTTAAAATTCATAGAATTAACAGAAAATTAGGGAAAAATCAGAAATCACTTGAAAACACTATTTTCATGTAAATATATGATAACAACCCCATTTTAAGCTTTTTAAATGCATAAAATTGTGCTAATAACATGAAATAAAGACAAAAATTAGGGTGTTATCATAACCCTTAGAAGATACTAGAATATGACAAAAAAATTACTAGAAAGGAAATAAATCCCTATTGGCCACCGTTCCCCGGCGATGGCTGTAGAGTGATAATCTCAATTATATGGTTTTAATTCGCCATTTGGAATTGAGATTATTCAATAAAAATATTTTTTAACATACTTAAGAATACGTAGTTTGTGATGCGTACGGATCACCTCCAAAGGGAGTGATGATTAACGAATTACTTTCTTATACCAGGGATGATGGACAAGAGGATCGATGAAAGCAAGATTTGAGGACGTGAGGTAGTGATATCAATAAAAGATACGTAATTATAAGCTCATTGAACTTAAAGAAAAGAGTAAGTGACTGTGATGGATATGGCAATGAACGATAGTATGAACAAGGATAGTGGTTGGATTTGGAGTGGTACGATGGCAAGGATGGAGAGATGAGAAACGAGAGTGAAATGAGAGTGCAAGTTTCATGATAAATCCTAATTGTGTTAACTATAGTGATGTGAAAGAGAAAATGTAAGGCAAAGACGCTTACCTTAGATTCTTACGTTCTGCCAGGATCACGGCAATTTACGAGTGCCGGTAAGCTCCCCCTCTTCTCCAATGCTTCTTCCCACACACTCAGGGCACCAAGAATACTCTTGATGGATCTCAAAACTCACTATCTTTCAATCAGCCCACAAAAGTAGCAAGCAAGTTCAAGATGAATTTCACAATGATCCATGCGATCTATTTATAGGTAAAAGGATATGGATAGAAAGAGGAGGGGAAGACGAAGCAACGCTCAAAGTTTCAGCCCAATCGGAGTGGTAGATCAAAAGTTATGGCCGTTTGAAGTTGAAGCAATCCTAGCCTTTATTTCTTCTCTCTCCTCGTCAATGTCATCGGTTTCGTGCCTGTTAAGAAGTCAACACACTTGGTATTCTGTGGCTTTTTATATTCCGTGTCTGTTCATATTATGTGGCTTCTCATATTCCATGCCATGTGTACAAGACAAAAGGACAAAAAATGAAGGAAAAATCACTTTCTCGACGTTGACGTGGCGGCGCGTCAGCGCGCCACATCACCGTAAGCCATAAAAAACCAAAATCCTTAAAATTTCATATTCAATAAAATAAAATGCCACAAAATATGTATAAATATATATTTTGACTAAGAAAATCATATCTTTCCAAATTTAGTGTCACAGTATTCTAGAAAAATCATATTTTGTGTCAAATATTATATTCATTTAGAATCTATTGTTAGAAAAATCCCAAAAATACATAAAATTCAGAAATTTTTTCTAAAATAATTAAATCATTTTAAGCTTGATAACATGCAATTATGAGTAATTTACTGCACAAAAAACATCTAAATATAATCATATAATGCACTAAAAAATGCATGTTATCATAGAGGTCGACGGAGCCTTTCACATAATGGAGCATATGGAGCATCTGATGGAAATATATGTGGCCGGCAAGCCAATCACACATTCCACATCTCGTTCCATATTCATTAATAGAACATATTCATTATAGTGCATGTGTGATGCGTATAATGAAGTCCATGAATACATGATCGGACTTAGTGAATTATGATGAGATTGTAATGCGGAGATCACTAGTCTTTAAGCATGTGTTCTAAACATTCGTATTCGAAGGATACAAGAGAAGGACATCGAAGTATCCGGATAGAATAGCACTATCTAGCCTCATTCATATGATGAGTATGGCCGATCCCGTAGCCATTAGTGTGGCGACATTAAGGATAGATAGTGGGTGCTCTTTAGTGGAAAGAGTTCACTAAATTGATCCGTACGAATCACTGAATGGTATTATACGGAACTGTCAATCAGGTTGATTCACGTCACGGTTGTGTAAGTGGTCCTTAGACCTGAGACACCAAAGACGTCTTATGGACGGATGGTTGTACTTTGGCTATGGCCAACGAGTCTCTAATCATGGTATTCTAAACGATCTTAGTTCGGGTGCATCAAGAAGTACACGAAGGTGATTGAGTGGTCAAGATGGGATCGTCCACCCTCGGTATAAGAGGTGACAGCTCAAGGAAGACGATGCAATGAAGTCCTTGGCCAAGGCAGTAAAATATTAGAGAAGAGTTCTCCGATGATTTCCGAATGCATCAGTACTAACTCGGATGACCGATTAGGGTTTGACAGTTGACCATACCCTAAGTCGTCCAAGGAGCGTCAAGTGGATGAGGGATTATACATACACGATGACCGATGATGAACAGGTTCCATGAGTGAGTCGATGCACACTCCTTTATATCGTCTAGGACACGAGGTGTAGCTTGGCACCCCACGTGTCAGAGTCTCGACCTATCGATTGGGTTAAATCGATTCGACATTAATTAATCTATATGATGATATAGTTAATTAATTTGGAAGGCCAATAAAGGTTATTAGGCCGCTGGAGTCGTTAACTAGACTAATACATGGGCCTAGAGGGTCACACGCAAATAGTCTTTTGGACGTTGGAAGATATACTTAAGTTTTGGGAGGTTTTATGAAAAATACCCACTTAGTATAAATACGGGAAGGCCCTGAACAAAATTCACCCAGGCCAGAATTGTTCAGGGGCTCTTCCCCTTCTTCTCCACTCTTCCCACACTCCCTCTCCATCCCTGATGTGATCGGGACGACCTAACGATGCCGACGGAGATAGAACGGGGCTCGTCTACGAGAAGGAGGAGATCTGATACACCGAGGACCATGTGGATACGTCTAGAGGCTGCACACTTGAGCAGCTCGACTTGTCTCGCTCCAAGAATGAAGAAATCATGAATAAGATTCGTGCAAAGGTACACCGATTCAATGGTTTTTGTCGATGCCGTTCGATTCGCAAACGTCTTCCGCTGTGCATCTTTTTGATTTGTTCATCCATCTCAAGGCCTCTAGAACCCAACAGCATCCAAGCGACGAGGTCACAACCCACACTACTCACGTTGCTTCTTGAGCCACGCTGGCCCAGACTACCCCATCCATGACTGCTCGGGCCTTGCCACCTTAGTGGGATGTGCCCAACCCGAGCACCCGTAGATCGTCATCCTCTTGCATTTGCCTAGCATGCTTTGCCCTTGCATCATCATCAACAACATCTTCATACTAGAACCATGAATCTACATGCATTGTACAAGCAGGCTACGGACATGCATCGCCGACCCCGAGTGTTCGATGTGGGAGATCAAATGATGGTGATATTCAGGCCGGAGAGTTATTCTCCCAGGTTGACTACACCACTAAATGTTTGTAGTGCTGGCCCGTTCTCGATCCTCCAATGAGTGGGCGATCACGCCTATGTCGTAAAAGTCCTTCCTTCATGGGGGACCAGCTACATGTTTAACATGGCAGACCTAGCTCTTTACCGAGCCCTTCTCCCCCCTTGGACTCAAGCTTTCTAAACCCCTTCAGTGTGAGTAAGTTTCCCACAACCACTCCCACGATGATATCGCCCGATTGGCACGAGTCATTTGATCCTATAGTGCAAGGGGTAATTAGCAATGCAGGGGATGAGGTATCGCGAAGGCTTTTGGTGCATTGGTAGGGACGTGCAGGTGCAAGTGCCGGTGACTCTTGCATCGTGGAGGGCGAGTTATGCCACCTACGATCAGGTCTTCTTCCACCGCCACTGCTAGCTACCCCAAACCGTTGGAGCCGAGTTCTTCCAGCTCCTTGAGGATTGATGGAGCATGTCAGCTTGCTCCCACAAAGATGTCTTTGCCACTGCCATTCTCATCATCGACGGCCCGGCGGCTAGCGTTCCACGCAACCGGCATGCCAAGGCACCAATGAAGACACCCATATTTGAATATCCCAGGTGAAATCACGCTTGTATTTTTTATCGCTTTTTGATTTCTTTTCGCCCTCTTCATTTCGTTGCGTTTGTGTTTTAAGTCTCATCTAGTCGTCTTTATCGTGTCTTAATGTGTCCATCTTGTCATGTGCCCCTACCCTTTTTATGTTTTTCTTTTTCTTTTATTTGGTTGTAATTGGGGCCCCTTATATAAGGGCCCCTTAATGGACCATTTTTCCCCTTCCCCCCCTTTATGGACCACTCTAGGGCCCACTTGGCTCCCCCTTTATAAGGGAAGGGGTGGCACCTTAGGAAAGACAGACCAGGCATTATCGAGTAGAATTGTTTATTGTTGCTTGGACTCACAAAGAAAAATGGAAGGAGACAACAAGGCAAGGAACGCGAAGGTCAGGGAGAAGAGGAAACGGGAAGAAGAGGAAGCAAAGTCTAAAAGTAGGGAACCTCGCGCATCGCGGCATCTCTCCACCAGGTCATCCCAAAATCGTGTGGTTCTCTCTCTTACATCTGAATAAATCGACCACAGGCATCGCTGAATTGTCGTCTTTGTCAACATATGGGTGTCAATCCTACATCAACACCGCCACAAAGAGAAGATCGACAGGTCACAGCCCACCCTGTGTGACTGCCTATGCTAGTGGGAGGTTGTGGTATTGGACCCGACCACTTCTAGTCGATTGACTTCTTCCTTGGCAAAACTTCATCTGATTGCGACGCTAGACGTGGACAATGTCGCTATCGGTTGACACAACTCTCAAGATGTGTGACCCACGCCAAGGTGAACTTACGCTGTGATGTTTCTAGATACCTGATAACACCCTAAATTCGGTCTTTATTTCATGTTATTAGAATGATTTATGCATTTAAAAGGCTTAAATTTGGGTTGTTATCATATATTTACACAAAAATAATGCTTCCAAGTAATTTCTTATTTTTCCCTAATTTTCTGTCAATTATATGAATTTTTAAGGATTTATTGAAGCTCGAAATAATTATTTTTGGATGAAAATGGCACATTAAAAAGTTTATTTCGACATTTATCAACATGGAAATTAATCAGGGAATTTTCTAGAATTTTATAGAATTTTTTACAAATTTTTAGGAATTTTCTGGGATTTATTTCAAGAAGAAATGCATTTATTCTATGAAAAAGGGCATATTTATAGGAGAAAAAATGTATTTATGCAATTTCTAGACTTTTCGGGGCCTTTTTGCAACGTTTCGTTGCAAAAAGACACTGAAAACAGCTCTCTGTCGCCACGGCAGGCGTAAAGATCCTATTTAAAATCATTCAGGGTTTTATTGCAATTTTTAATATATATTTTTAATGTTTTAGGAGAAATCGGAGGAGAGAGAGTGCGCCAGGGGCATATACGCAATTACTTTTGGGCGGCATCCAAAAGCAATTCCAGGCTTTTTAAGGACTTTTCTGCAAAAAGGAGGATTCAAAATGCGCCAGCCAATGAGAGAGCGACACGTCATTGTGTGTTTAAAAACGAAACTAATAAATAAATCAATTTTAAATCCAATGGATTAAATTGGTTTAAAATTGATTTATTAATAAATTTTGATCCTGAAGTCCGATTGAGATGATTTTTTTATGGATTTGTTCGTCTTGATCCCCTCTTTCTATCTGTTGGTTAGATCATTCAGATCTAGCCTACATTGATAGATAAATATTAAGTACTAAACGGGGGTAAAATGGTGATTTTTACCCTATAACCTAAGTATAAAAGCTGAATTTCGAGAGGGGGAGCTCATTCTGGAGGGTGCTTCATCACAGCTGCAAGACAGAGAGGAGTCCCAGCCTGGATCAACAGTTTTGGTTTTTTTTTCTTTCATTGTATTCAAACTTTTGTGCATTTTGAATGAAATAGGTTAAGTTGTTTGTTTCTTCATCTCCATTCTAGTCTGAACTTCTAAATCGCTTGGCTTGAGCGGCATGTACAAGCCCTGATTAGGATTGAGAGGAGAAATTGAGGAATTTTACCTGGGCATTCAACTGCATTACAAAAGAAAATTATAAAAAAATTTAGTTTTAATTTTTAGAAGTCTCAATTTACCCCATTTTAGTTCTGAATTATCAATCTGAAAAATCAACCCAACTCATTTTAAGAACCCTCTTTCAACCTCTCTAAATGATTTCTTGGATCCTTTAATTAGGATCAAAGAAGGAAATTTAGAGCTCTTAATTCTTCTAATCTTCCCATCTCTCCTACCCCCCTCTCTAAATTCTCACATAATTAGGGTGACTTGATCCTCATTGAAGATCAAATTCACTCTAATTAGGATCTAAAACACCAAAAATTAAATCAAATTGAAATTCCTACTTGCCTCCCTTGGACGACACTCATACTTATCACTATACATATTAAGTAGAGTTTTATAAATTTTATTGCATAAGCCAAAAATTCACAACGACAAGGGCTAAAGATTTGCGTAATTTTCACCCCTATTTTCGGCTTATCAATACCTCAAAGGGGCAACCCCAACGGTCTAACCTAGAGGGCTCGCTGACCACCAAGGACCTGATCTGACGACGTGGTGCTCATGTGTCCATGCCTAGTCTCCCGTCACATGGACGTTTGTTGGGCTTCTAGAGTTGTTCATGGATGTCAGCAGGAGTCTGACAAATGGGGTGATACTATTAGCGTTAGGGTTGCCTTTCGGCGCTGTGGATGACTGCGTTGACCACAACAGGCACCCTCCCCAGACCGTCCTCGGCACTACCACTCATTTGTGCACTGCCTGATAGCCTACACGCGTCGAGGTCCGCATCTGCTTGCACATCACCTAGTGGCCCTGCTGCCACCACCCTACATCCATGGACTACACAGCCAGTCGCTATCCTTGACGCCGCTAACGAGCGCTAGTCCCCTCCCGCTCTGGCCTACCTCTGTACACAATAGTGCCGTTAAGCCTCCACCGTACGCTGGTGCCGTTTCGTATTGCACATCTAGCAGTTCGACCCCTCACCTCGCATCTCCGCCAACTGCTCGTGCCCAACCGCTGGTTGAGGCACGTTGATCCCTCTCTGGCTCCTCTCTACCCGTAACCCATACCGGATTTTGCAATCAACAAAGATTGTGATAGGGAGCATCTCACCAATGAGGTACATTGTCCTCCGCTCACTTCTTATATTACTTCTTGTTGTATACATTCTATTGCAGCCCATCGCACTCGGGCTATAGTTAGGTGAGAGGATTGAGATAACTCCAAAGTTGAGCGCCTTACCGGTATGGGTCAAGCCCATCAGTTACGTGTGATCCCCTATGGATTAATTTCGTTCAGTGTTGTAAACATTGTCATCTCTCCAACGAGGGTCAAGAGGCAATTGTTGCTGTCACCTAAGATCCCCTTCGAAGCTCGGAGTCCGGCACACCTCATCGAGTCGTGGCCTACAAATACGTCCATGTAGGTCCTTCATTTTGTAGTTACATCCCCGTACGGATTTTACTCGTCAGACAACATCATTGACGATGTTTGACACCACTATCTAGGTAACCAAGCATCATCTCGGTACTGATCGGACGGCGTCGTAGACGACCTCTGACATCGTTCATGTTCCTCACAGTTTCCCACGTCTTTTTCCTAGTTTTTTGTATCTAATTGGGCAAGTATATCATTAGTAAGCATAACTTGAAGAGCAAATAGAGCTTTTCAATCTGTTTCCTTTCCACTGTAGCACCACTAATGGCGTCCTAGAGCCTATGCGCCTCTAGCAACATCGCCATCCTCATTGACCAAAAAGGATAGTTGGTCTCTGTCCAAATTGGGAATGAAATTGGCATTGATGACTCTGTTGCCACTCTTCCAGTTCCAATGGCAGTGGCTTCCTAGTCCACGAAGAACCTGGATGCAGGCTTTGACGAGTTATGTGCTCTCCTCAACATCTTTCCAAGTTTTCTTGATCTTAACTGTAGCTCTGATAGAAACTTACTGAAAGAACACAAGAAGATAATGCAAGAAGCCTTTCTTGCTCACTCGAAAGAGAAATTCAAGACACTGGAAAAGAAAGCAAACACTTCTCATCTTGATTTATCATTGGTCCACACAGAATTTATACAGCTCATGTGACTGCCACCGTCGCAGACCACATAAGCATCAGTTAGTATGAATCCCCTACATGTGATCATCTTAGCCGTCCATTCAGAAAGAGGAAAAAATGGAAGTAACAAACGCGGAAAAAAAAATGAATTCTTCCAACAATCTTTATTCTAGATTACTTCCATCATTTCTCATTGGAGTTAAGTGCCTACCACTGTGCCAAAAGCTTTAGCCATTAGTAGGGGCGCTCCTTCTTCTCTTTAACTTTATCAAGGTAGGGTGTTGACTCCCAACATTCCTCCCTTCAACACCCACTGCTGCTGCTAGCCTGCACACGCAGTTACGCCACACGTGGAATTTGCCTTGCACAACGTGTCCCCGCTAGGATTTGAACCAATTACCTGGGCTCTGATACCACTTGTTGGAGTTAAGCACCAACACCTATGCCAAAGCTATAGCCATTAGCAAGGGCGCTATTTCTCTTAAACTTATCAATGCAGGTTGTTGATTCCCAACGTAGTATGTATATACTTCTCTTAAACTTATGAATGCTGGCTGTTGATTCCCAACGTAGTATATATATATATATATATTAAGTTCACCCTCTTTGTATATCTGTCTCTCTACTACGTTCACTCTTGCCCTATCTCTTTTTCCCTCCACTGTGTTCTCTCTCTCTATGTTGTGCTCTCCCTCACCTTATCTCTGTCTTCCTCTATCTCTTTCCTAGTAATGCTCTCTCCCCCTTTCGTCCTCGCTACATCTCTCGCAATCGCACTCTCTGTTCAGATTTTCTCTTCTTTCTCTATCACACTCTCTTCTCTCTCTACCGTGCTGTCTCTTTCCCTCTCTCCATCTTTCTTTCTCTACATGTAATTCTCTCCCTTAATCATCTCTATCTCCAATTCTTTCTCTCAAACTACTTTCTTTCTAGATCTCTTTCTTCCCTATTTTTATTACTCCCTCGTAATCTCTATCTCTCTCTCTCGCTTGCTCTCTCTCTCACTCTCTCTCCCGCTATTATTGTTGGCTTCAAAAGAGTGAATGAGGGTTATATGGGAGAAGCTAAGATCACTCAGGAATGGAAGAGACTTTGATTCAGATGAAATTTGAATAAGAAAAATGAACGAAAATCGGTGGACATTCAAACTTACTCACTTGTTCAAAACATCAAACAGTTCACGGACATTTATAAGCCCTGATATTTTGTTACAAAGAAACAGACATCTACACATCAGTCCACATAGCCCAATTAGAGTTGAAATAATTCTAGCTTGCATGAGCAGTTCACAACCATTCATCTTGATCGAACGAACCACAAAAAAACCCTAAAATAACAAACTAAAAGAAAGTCATTAAGTTTGTTCGAAATCTCGGCCGATCTTTCTTTCTCAATCATCATAATCACTGCTTCCTTCAATCTCTTCCTTGTCCTGATTGTTCGGATTTAGAGCTTTTAGACCCATCTTCTCACCAAACTCAGTAATTTTTAGTCTTCCACGAGCTTTTTTGAAAATTTCAACTATCTGTTTTTCAGTTCCTACATGCTTCAGTACCATGCTGCCATCTTATAAACATTATATGATAAAGTGATATCATGTTTCAATATGTTTTGTGAAATTTTGATAAAGCGCATTCTTTCTTAACTCAATTGCTGATTTATTATTGTAACATGTATCTACTGTTTTGGGAAATTCTCCTCTGAGTTCTCCTAACAATCTACTTAGCCATATTCCTTGACATGTAGGTGAAGTAAGAGCAATGTACTCAGCTTCACAAGAGGACCATGCTTCAACCTTCTGTTTACTACTTCCCTAGCTTATGGCTTTTGAACCTATAAAGAAAATCTGCCTTGATGTACTTTCTAGATCATTGATGTCTCCAGAAAAATCACTTTCACTAATAACCAACCAATTTTACTGACTTCTGCCCTTCAACATACTCTAGACCAAAATGCATAGTACCTTTCACATATCTCAATATTATTTTTACTTCCATCATATAATTTTTAGTCGGCTCCTCCATAAATCTGATAACATGTCCCACACTGTACAACAAATCAGGGCAAATGTGAGTTAAGTAACTCAAGCTTCCAATGACTTTTCTGAATGCAGTAACATTCTCCTCTAATCGTTGATCATTCTTGAAAGTCAAAAGAGCTTCCATTGGAGTCTATGAGGGATTACAATCCTACATATTCAAAAGTTCAAGAATTTTTAAACCATACCTCATCTGCTTCAAAGTAATCCGCAGGTGTTCTTGACTTACTTCAATACCAAGATAAGAGGGCAATACTCACTTCGAATTCTTTCATCATTTGTTGGTTGAAAAATTTTATCACATCATTACTGGACCTTGTACTGATCATATCATCCACACATATCCCTGCAAGTAAATAGAATTTCTTTTAATGCTTCTGATATACTATATATTCTAATTTACTTTTCTTAAACCCAAGAGATTGTAAAGCTTTGTCAAATCAGAAATACCAGACTCGAGGTTCCTGTCTAAGACCATAGAGAGTCTTCTTCAGCTTCAGAACATATTCTTCCTTTCTCTGTGTAACAAGAACTTTAGGTTGCTTTACATAGATCTCCTACTTAATTTCTCCATTTAAGAAAGCAGACTTTACATCAAGATGATTTATACTCCAATTTTCTTCAGCTGCTAAAGCAATCATTAATCTGATAGTCTCAATTCGAGCAACTGGAGCAAAAATTTCATCAAAATCAATACCAGGCTTCTCAGAATAACCCTTGACCACCAATTGGGCATTATGCCTGACGACTTCTCCACTGCTATTCTTCTTGACTCAGAAAACCCATTCCCGTGTATCATTTTTCATAATTACTTCCTTTTCTTCCTTCATAGCATTCACCTAGACTCCTTCTCTTTGAGCTTCACTATACGTGGTAAATCTTCACACATCACAAAACAATCTTCAGCTGGTGCTTCTATGGGAGCTGTCCTGTTGACAGATTTCTTCGAGAGACCTCATTCTTTCAGGTCTGTTGGGAATAGACTCTAAAGAATCCTGACCAAGATCTCTATTGGCAGAATTTTCTGATAAAACTTCAGGTTTGTCAGAAATGGATTCATCTCTGAAAACACTTTGCTCTAATGAGTTTGGCAACAATAACTCATCTCCTCTTCTTAATGCTTACTCATTTTCAAGCTTCAAGTACTTTCTTCTACAAATATCACAACCCTGCTCATGATTATTTTCCTTTTGATGGGATCATATCATCTGTAAGCTTTACTTCCAATTTCATAACCTATAAAGACCATGGGCTGACTTCTTTCTTCTAGTTTCTTCAGATGGCCAGTCGCATTCTTCCCATATGCAAGTGCTTCGAACACGCTTAGGTGTTCTATGTTGGGCTTTCTTCCAGTCCATCTTTCATATGGATTCATCTTTTCCAAACTTTTAGTGGACAATCTGTTTAGTACATAAACACATGTTCTAACTGCTTCTGCTCAGAGCTCCAAGGGCAAATTCTTCTCTTTGATCATGCTTCTTACGAATGACATAGTCATGCAGTTTCTCCTTTCAACTAGTCCATTGTGCTCGGGAGTATATGGAGAAGTCAATTGCCTCTTTATTCCACAGATGTCGCAGAAATGTTTGAATTCTTGTGATAAGATTTCTCCTCCCCTGTTCTTTTTGAAACACTTGATCTTCTGATCTTTCTCATTATTCTACCAATGCCCTAAAAGTCTTGAAAGCAGAAAATGCATCTGAATTCGCTTTTAACATGGAAACCCACTTGAACTTTGAAACATCATAAACTATTAGCAGAAAAAACTTGTTACCTCCAGCTGATGTTGGAGATATTGGCCCTGAAATATCTGCATAGACAAGCTCAGAGGCTTCCTTGTGATGGTATAGCCTGAGATTGGAAATGTTTTTCCGACCTGTTTTTTTGATGATACAACTTTTGCAAGACTTGTGTGAAATGTTTATAGCAGGTAATCCATCCACTATTTTATCTTTTGACATCAAATTTAGAGTATGAAAACTTATGATAGAATCTTTTGTGCCATAGCCGTGTTAACTTGTTAGATTCAGCATTAAAATAGCAAGATTCAACAACATTCAACTTAATCATATAAAGCTTCCCTACTTATTTTTAAACATTTACAAGTAGAATTTCGGAGGCATTATGAATGAGAAGTGTGCCATCCTTCATACACACTTCACACCCATTTTCATCAAACTGACCATGACTGAGTATATTTACCTTCAATGTTGGACTATACAACACATTCTCCAGTTTCACAATGTCTCCATTTGAATATTCTGCTTCAATTGTTTTCTTTCCTTCATACCTGATTACTAAACCATCTCCAAACCTGACTAAGCCACTTTATTTGAATCAGGATAAGCAAAAAATGTTTTGTTACCTGTCATGTGAGATGTGGCACCTGTGTCAAGGTACCATAAGCCTAAGACTGAAGATTCACCACATAGTCCTTGAAGAAGGACATCTTCATCTTCATCAGAGATGGCATTTAGAAGAGCTGAATCCTCTTTCTCCTCTTCTGTTGAATTCATCTTTTCTTCATTCCATTCCCTCTTATTGTCTGAAAGTCATTCAGATTTGAAATGGCTGAATTTCTAGCAGTTGTGGAACTTGATCTTTGATTTGTCAAATGGTTTTTTGACATACTCATTGGAAGAATTAGAGGAATTTCTGCATTAACTTCTTCCTGCTCCTCTTCCTCTTCCTCTTCCACTTTGACTCATCTTCCTTCTCTTGCTGATTGACCAGGATCATTTTTCTTCCTCCTTGCCTTTGCCTACATCAAAAGATCTTTCTCCTTCTCTATTGATTCACATTTATTGAGCCTTATCTCATTAACTTTGAGAGACCCAATAACTGCTCTCATGGTCATAGTATTAAAATCACCAAATTGTTCAAGATATAATGTCAAAGAATCATACTTTGATGGTGTAGCTCTAAGAAGCTTGCCCACCACTTTTCTCTCCGGAAGTCTTTCTCCAAAACTCCTCTATTATCCCAGAACTTGTAAATCTGAGGGAAAATTCTGCTACACTTTCCTCCTTCATTGAGAGGTTCTCAAACATTCTTCTAAATCCCTGTATGCTGGATTGTATTACCCTTTACTCTCCAAGATTTCCCAGTTCTCTTTAGCTGCCTTCTTGACATCCTACTGATCTATTGCATCATCTGAAATAGCTGAGAGAATAATGGAAAGAGCTTGATGATCTTTCTTTAACTACATCTCCTCGCCTATGAATACTTCCCATAGTCCATAGGCTTCAAGGTGCACTTCCATCCTCCTAGCCCAGTGTCTATAATTCGTATTAAACAAAATTAGTAGAGGTGACAGACCTTTTGAAATCTTCAGTGTCAGCTTCAACAATAGCTTGCTTCTATGTAGCCACCATTGTCTCTCCTCTCCTCGTCATCTCCTCAGGTCTCAGAGATCACAAAGCTCTGATACCACTTGTTGGCTTTAGAAGAGTGAATGAGGGACCTATGGGAGAAGCCAAGATCACTCAGAAATGGAAGACTTGGATTCAGATGAAATTGGAAAAATAAAAATGAATGAAAGTCACTGGACATTCGGACTTAATCACTTGTTCAAAACATCAAACGATTCACGGGCATTTATAAGCCCCGATATTTTGTTGCAAAGAAACAGGCATTTACACGTCACTCCACATAGCCCAATTAGAGTTGAAATAACTCTATCTTGCAGAGCAATTCACAACCATTTGTCTGGATCAAACAGTCCACAAAGAATAACCCTAAAACAACAAACTAAAAGAAATCGGTTAAACTCATTAGAAATCTCGGCCAATCTTTCTATGCCGATCATAAGGATCACTACGTCCTTCAATTGTGCACTGTGTACAGCATGCACCCTCTCTCCCAAATCGCTGTCCCGCCTGCTCCCTCGCACAATCATTCTTGCTCTCCCTATCGTGCCCTCTTTCATTCAAGCGCCTGATCAATCTCAATCATACTTCTTTCTCTCTTCTTCTCTCTCCCTCTCTCTCCGTATCGCATGCTCTCTTTCTCTTGTGGGGTCTTTATCGATGTCTTCTCTCTCTCTCTTTATCACGCGTTCTCTCTCCCCCTCTTTCTCAAATGCACTTTCATTCACCCAATCCCTCACTCAAACAGGTTTTTTTCCCTTATCGCTCCCAGTCTAAAACTTACCTATATCTCTATTTTTCACTCCCTCTCAGCTGCATCCTCAATGGATATTTATCTCTCTCACTCTCTATCATATTTTCCTTCTCTATCATCTCTGCCTCTTTACTGCGCTCACCTCTTTTTCTGGCCTACTCGAATCTTTCTATCACCAGGTAGCCTCTCACTGGTCACACCTATTCGACCAATCAAGGGTCAACTTTATAAGCCTAAAATTGGTATGCAAGTATGTCAATGTTTGGTCTTTTAGACATTATCAATAAAATTTATAAATTTCCCTTAATCACTAAATACTAGCTATAGAGCAAGCAAGGGGTTGAACCACATAGAGGCAATCTGCAAGAATTATGTTTAATTCAAGAATGAATTAATTTTGCATTTAATATACTTTAATAATGTTTAATTCTATTTATAGTTAATCAAAATTAAGTAGAAACTTAATTTTGATATTAATATTTTTGGTCAAGATACTTTTGGTAGAATAATATTGATTATTTTATCGGACCAATTCGGATTTCCAATATTCAAAGTAGACTAACTTATGAAAACAACTTTTATGGCTTGAAATTTGGGAATTAATGAGGAAGAAAGGGATTTTTAAAATTAGACTTGAATATGACCAAATGTTTTTATGAAATTTTAGATTTCTGTAATTTAGATGTTTAGTAGAATTTTCCAATACTCAATTTTGAAATCTAGAGAGAGATAATAGCGATCTTACCTAGAGAGATAAAGTAGATGAATTTGGGGGAAAATGGATTAGAGAAGAAATTCGACCCTAATTTTAAGATCTAAGATCCAAAATGGGATACGAATCAATGTAGAAAAAGTTATTAACAACCATATCTTGAATCAAAAAATCAAAATGCAATACTAATTTCATTTCAAATCAACTTCAAGGGCACATACATTTTGCCCATGCCATGGCATTTTAGAATCTTTCAAGAAGAATTTCAAAAAGGAAATTAGAAACTTACAACTTTCAATGATGAATCAGGATATGTCGACTTCCAAAGCAACTCTTGTGTCCTTCACGGACAAATCCTTGGGGAGCGCTTCAAAAAGTAATTTTCCCCTTCTTCCCTGTGTCTATTTAAAATCCCAACCGTATGAATCGTAGAGGGGAAAAGACAAACATGCCCTCAAAATTTGGGCGCAATCCAACGGCTAGATGTCAAGATATCGCAGATTAAATAGAGCTTAATCCTCGCCATTGGATCATTTGATTATTTTAAAAAGATGGCTTTTTTCTTATTGGCTGATGACTTTTCCTTGTTTTCTCACCCTTGGATAGCATTCTGACATGTCTTTGCGCTTCCACAGGCTGCAATCATTGCAAAATGATGCTGCATTTGAACATCTAACAAAACGCCACGTCACCCTTGTCAGTGCCCTTTCGAATAAAAAAAATAAAGAGGTAAGCTTACCGAATTTTTAAATATAAACAGAGTCGATTTCCACTTGCACTTAATGCACGCATCGAATTGACTGCCACATGTATTAAATACAGCACGAATCCGCTTTTTTATATAAATGCACGTGGTGTCTGTTAGCCGTGTGCAATCAATGCACGGGGCTAACCGTCTGTGGGTACGAGGTATATTCTAATTTTTTTAAAAATGCATGCGGCGATCGATTCTCCGCGTGCATTTATTGCACTAAAAAATTACTAAGATAAAAAAAACAAAACTTAACTTTTTCTCGTCGCCGGCATCGGCTGTTCCTTCCAAAAAAATGATTTGCTCATAATGGCGTCGCGCTTTGCAATTTCATAATGAGCCAATAAAGGGCTCATTGAAGGCATCCAATCATTTGTCCAAAATGTATTGGCGAATGATGTGGATGCCACAAAATTCATTAAATAAGCCTTTTAAAAAATTAAATAATCGTAAAAAATATTCTTTTACTTCTAGATTCATTTCTTGGCTAAATAATGGTCAGAAAATTATTAAAAATATGAACAAATTCCATAAAATTAGTAAAAGACCTTAGCAACCTCTAGCCAAGTATTTATGCCCTGTATAAAATATTTCTTCAATGCACTAAGGTTAAATTTCATGTAAAAATACTAAAAACTTAGAAACAATAAAAAATCAAAGTGTAAGTCGTTTATCTCCATTTATATATTTTGATAACATGCAAATATGGCCATCAAAACACATTTATAAATGATAACATTTAAAATTGCATTATCCAGATTTAATACCTGTATAGAGATAACAAACTTCAGCTACACATTAATCGAATAACATACAAGCTTAGAGAAAAACCATGTTTATAATCATTAGCCGAGGTCTAGTTTCGGATCAGTGTTATGAATGTTCAGTCCCTATGAGGAGATCTTTCGATTTCTAGGGCCATATATGGCGTTCAAAACTAGAAGGAATCGACAAAAACACAACAAAGAATATGTCGAAGGGGGGGGGCGTTGACTCGGCAAAATACTTGAAGGCCGGTCGGTCTCTCCATTTGGCCACGATCGGTGAGCTAGTTGAGACTGGTCTTTGGTGTTAGTCTGTTCCCATCAATGAGCGATTTGGCCTAGTAATACAGGCGATTCCCTTTAAGAAAGGGTGGTGGCCCATTTAATGGGGCGCCGCACATTTAATATTGGCACCATGTTTAATGTTGGGCCACATTTATGTAGGTTGTATCACATTGATGTGCAATGCATAACATATAGTACGAGCTGCTGAAAAGTTAAATAATTCCCTATAGATTTGGCAGTCATAGTATTTGATATCAGGATATGCGCATGTTGGTTTTGATGCCTTGCTTTGTCCATGGAAAACACGTTCAATGGATGCGGAAGCAAGTCGATTGATTCACAATCGATGTTTAAAATGAATGATCGAATGTACCTTGTGGGGAAATCATTCCACCCTTAACTTTGCCGCTCTGAGATCCTTCTGAAGTCATTCACACGTCCGACCTCTAGAAGTATCCACGCAATCACTCGATGCTTGGATCTCCACGTCTTCTTCATCAACTTTTCTTGAAAATCTTGAAGATCTCCTCACCATGAAGGCATTCTTCCTTGAATGAGTCGAGAAGATAGTGGAGAAAGGGTGCGACTCTCAAGTTAGGTTTGCATGGGTGCTTCAAATGAGACCCCTTTTCGTCTTTATATTTTACTTATGGTTTTTCTCTAAAACCCTACACAGTAATATATATCTACCAATGCCCTTATGACCTTGTGCGCGTGACTCTCTAGGGCCATGTATCATTCTAGTTAATAACTTTAGTGGCCAATAACATTTATTGACCAACCTGATTAATTAAATAAAGGTCGACTTAACCCAATCGACAGGTTAAGTTTCCAGCCCGTGGGTGACAAGCTGCACCTCGTGCTCTAGAAGATACCGAGTAGTATTGAACCTCTCATGAAACTTTTACAGTTATTAGTTACTGTATACATATAATCCATCATCCATGCGAGACTCTCGGATGACTAAGGGTATGGTTTATCATGAAACCCTAATCCATCATTCAATTATTATTGATGGATAACGGAGATCATTGGAGAATGCCTTCTCCAATATCATCACTACCCTGCCCAGGGATTCTTCTATATCGTCTTTCTTGAGTCAGTCATGACCATGATACCATTAATCTAGAAATCAACACCAGAAAATGCAATGAAAGACTCCAAGAACTTTTTCCTCTATATGCTCAGCTGTGGATGGAAGACTCCAGAATGGTCGTAGAGAAAAGAAAAAAGGGTTTAAGTACCGTGGGTGAAAGGGTAAAGTCAATTTCCCTTTTGCCCTTGGTCGTCCCTTCATTACAAGAGTTCTAGAAAATTTCTAGTAATTTCCACCATTGGATTGAAAGTAGATAAAGTGCACAACCCACCATCAAAATGTGAGCTTGAGCCAACAGTGGAGTTGCGAGATATGAGGGTTCGAAGTGGGCTGTCTCCACATCTCATCATTTCTCTCTCCTCTGCCTCCTCGTGTTCTGTGCTCGTTTTGGCTTTTCTTTCTCCAAATTTTCCAATCTCCTGCTGAAACCTATTATCTAGAATATTTAGACCCAAATAAGCCTTTTGACAAATATAGAAATATATTCTGATAACAAAAAGTTCTGGAAGAATACCCAAAGAAAATCAGAAAAATCATATACTCACCAAATTAACTTCATTTTGATTTAGTGCTCAATAAGTGGTTATAATGCAGATAAATGATAATTCCATAAGAGAATATGCATTTAGATCACTTTAATACCCCCGAATAACACACATTTAAATCATTTTACCACTGAATTTGTGAGTTATCATACTCCCACGCTTGAATCATTGCTAGTCCCTAGCAATGGCGTGCATGAAATCGTTACCATACCATTTGATATCATTTCATTGTTACACCTTGCATCTTTAGGAGATGGGACTTGGAATTCTAGAGCCATGAAACTCATCCTCGATCGCACATAGTAACCTTTAAGGGTGTCCCCCTTAACAATTAGAGTTTTCACTCCTCAACAAGTCTTCCAAGCCCACAATGACAATGCACTTCCTCTCTCGTCTCCAACCCCAATTACCATCCTTAAGTACCAATGTTTGGCCTTGAGATACTCATGCCTTGATCATTACTCATGCTTAATATCTCTCAGTAAGCTTCCTCTTTTGTGAAATAGCAGGGTGCCATTCTTCTTCTATTGAGTACCCGTGCAGGGTGAAGCGATAGAGATGAAGTGGATGCAATTGCTATGGGTGTCATAGGAAATCTATTCTACTATAATAGGAATTGGGGTACCCTTCAGGTTGATGACTGGCTGAAAAGAGAGTGAGAAATAAGAGAGAGAGTGAGAGACAAGAGGGGGCTTGCGTATCCTTCCCGCTCTGCATATTCAACCCACTCCGCGATATCGTCCTCGAACCCTAGGTCTTCTAACTATTTTTTTCTTAATTTCTTCTACAATCACGAAGAGGATAGCAGCCATGGCGACCTCCATGGCCTCTTTGATTCCTCTTTGTCAGGGATTGGGGAACACGAAGATGGAAATCGTCGCTAGAGTTGGCAAAAGACATTATCGAGGAGGATCGGGGACAAGAGTGGCGTCGTATCTTGAGAGGAACACCAGTTCGATCAGCAATAAGGGCAAGGTCGGGATGATATGGCTGATTCATGTAAGTTTAGACAATGGGTGGGTAAGAAGTGCAGCGTCAATGAATCCCGTGTCGTTCTTCCAGGGAATCGATTTTCTCGAGTTAAAGAAACGTGGGCAAGACCTTTGATCTTCTCCATTAAAAAATGAAGCCACCCTTTTCATGTATATGTGGATGGGGTCAAATGTCTTGTTGAATTGTTGTGAATTATTGATTCAATGTGAGAGATGTCTCACTTATTCTCTCTGATACTGATTGGATGAGAGCCTAAACCAAATTTTCACATATGCATCATTCGTTATTCATTTTTTCTTTCTTGGGTAGGAATTACAGGACTGTGGTGCATTGGGACTTCCTTGGTTGTAGTTGTCCAATCATCTTTCTGAGCGGTTCCACCTGACTAACGTTTACATAGATATATGTGAAACTATGAATAACTCTCTCTCACACGGTTAGCCCATTATATTTTCCTATTTTTACATCTTTCTGGACTCTTTTTCTTGGGCCTTTCTTTCCTTCATCTATCCGTTAGTTTAAATCCCCAAGTTAAATTAACAGGTTCTTTTTGCTGCCGTGATCTTGAACAAAGTGCCACTTATCGAATTCATTAGAAGGAAATCATGAATGGTGATTTTTTTCTATTTGGCGCCGGATAGGTAAGAAGTGAAGTGCCAACGAATCCCGTGCGTTCTTCGAGTTCCAGGAGCGACGAGGTCGGGTGATTGTCTTTCATCTTTTTTCCTTGGTTATTTATTTTGATTTTTTTTCATCTTTATAAAGGACCCGGCAGAAAAATTGTGTTTTTTTCAGTTTCGGGTGAGAAGAACGTCATAGTTATTTGGAATCCTCTGCAAGATTCAAGACGAAGTGACACTTATCAAATTCATTTGAAGGAAATCATGAATAGTGATTTTATCTATCAACAATCTCTCTATTCCCCGCGTTGTGAATCTTTTGTCAGATCAAATGTCCTCCTGCTCGAGTTGTGTGGTGATTTTGTGTAAATTCATGAGGTTTAGATGAGGTGATGATAAAGTGATTGTGATGTAGGATGACTAGAGGAGACGGGACGGGTTGTTGCATGATGATTAGAGGAAACAGGGTGGGATGACAACAGGTATAGGATATTGGACAACTAAGGAACGGGTAGGATAAAACCAGACCACAAATCACTCGATCGATTCTGAAGAATTAAATCTGATGAAAGATTGATGGTGCAGCCCTTTCCTCATCAAGGGAGGGATTAGTGTCTTCAACCACCGTGGCAAAAACAAAGCAACGCGTTCAATAAATCCAGATGGCGATCGCTAGAAGATTGAAAGGCCTATTCAACTAGTCGCTTGAAGATTCAAAATCCAAATCAAATCCGACGGCGGTGGACAAACACTCGAAGAATACTGGATGAAGAACACAATCACCAAAGAGTGGAGAGAGTACCATGGCCCTAGAGTAGTGCGTCGTGGCGATGCGAGAGATTCTTGACGCGTCATTGATGCTGGCGATTGACGTGCGCTTTGACATGATGTCGCGGATCCATTTGTATGCGCGGCGGCAAGTGGCTGCGAGGGTGGCAGGGGGTACAGCAGGGGGTACAGCAGGGGGCACTGCAGGTGTGGGCGGGCGGTCAGGAGCGCAGTGGGCATAGGCGTCCGGGGCGCGACAGGCACGGGCAGCCGGGGGCGCGGGCGGCCAGGCGCTCGGCGGGCACGGGTGACCAGGCGCTTGGCGGGCACGAGTGACCAGGCGCTCGGCGGCACGGGCGACCGAGCCCACGCTGGGCGTGGGCAGCGAGGCGTGCGCCAAGCGCGGGCAGCCGGGGTGTAGGGCGGCCGCCAAGGGTGAGGACGGCTGAGGGCACGGACTGCACGGGCAGTTGCCTGCGTGGGCATCGGTCTGCGCACGCGACTTGGCTGCGCGGACTAGCGTCCTACACAGGCAGCTTGTTTGCGTGGGCAGCCGGCTTGTGTGGGCGGCGATCTGCGCGGGCGACTTGCCTGCGTGGACGGGCGGCCTGCACAGGCAACTTGCATGCGCACACGGCGATCTGAGAGGGCGGTTGTCTGCGTGAAGAGGGGCAGCGGTGGCAACGACGAGTGGCATCAGTGGGAACCCGAGTAGGGAGAGAGTTAGAGCAAATATTCCAAGAAAAATAAAACTTCAATTCTTGAAAATAGATTCACCAAGTGTATCGTGCAACATTGGCCTACATATAGGCCTTGGACGAATGAGAAAATACGGGAAATAAGATTAAATAGACGACATGTTATCGTGTCAAGTCAAAGGGCAGTTTTGGGTCTGACATTGACGACATGCCATGAGGAGTGACGTGTTGTATGTAAGTGGAGACGAGTCTGATGCTGGCGGGTTGACTTGGTTGTTATCAGGGTGGTTCTAAAGTTGATGCTGGCGACGAGTCAGGATGCGGGACGTCTCGAATGACGGTGGTGGCGCGTCCAAAGATGGTGCGTTGACGCCATCACCACCAGATTGATAATCTATCATTTATTTCTCCCCAGCATTAGGGTGACCTTATATAAACTGCGCATGAAATTTTGATGAATGAAAAAATCAGAAGAAGTTATGTGATAAAATCCCTAAATCTCCTTAAAAAAACTCTTTCTGATGTTACTAAATTGCAATAAAATTAACAGGTAGATACTATTCACTAGATCATTGTATAGAATACTATTCAGTAGATCAATGATATTTTATTTCGCTTTTTGTTGAGACAGTCAAACGAGCATTGAGAGCGGGCCCCCCCAGTAATAATCACATAAATTTGTATCTGGAAGATTAATAATGAACGAACATAAGACTATCTGAGACTTCATCACCCTCGCCATATTCTTTGGGTATCACAGTTAATGAAACATCTTTCCTCTGCGGAGCGATGAAACATTTAGAGACAACCAGACAAAGGCTATAGGAAAAAGGCCCTATTGTTCAGTGTCACGCGGTCAAATTCCGAGGTAACACGACAAATGCTCGATTCTGGCGCATGCTCGCCCAAATGCTTGGAGCACAACACTTAGAAATCTTGATGATGTAACACATCGTGCCGGGGTCGAACGACTCATGTTACATAACAAGGAGAGGAGGGCTGATCGGTCAAGCGGCAGCACATGGCGGCCACGTAGGTAATGGTGATGGGGTGTGAAGACGAATAGTGGCTATGTCACTACGCCGTTGACCAGTAGGACATTAAAATAACTTAGAGTAGTAAGAACTGAATATGTATCTATACTCGTTATGAGAAATAGAGATTCAGGATTGAATATAGGAAAACATAGAAGACTAGGATTAAATCTAGTTAGGATTAAATATAGTTAGGAGAAATCTAGTGGACAGGATTAAATCTAGATAGGATAATCGAACCGTTACAGAACAACGGTCAAAATTAAATCTGAAAAGAGAAGTTACAGATCTCAATTTGTAACTTCTCTTTTCTAACCGTTTACTACTTATCTATAGTGTATAAATACAAACAAATGTGTAGCTAATCTCACTAATGAGGAAAACACGATCTTGTCTATTGTCTCTTGTGGCCTGTGCGATCTCTGCTTCTCTTCTCTTCTATCTCTGTTCTTCTTCTTCTATTTGACGTAGGACGACTACGGGGTAGGCGAGGAAGGGTGGGACGACAGGACTAGGGGTAGGATAGGCGTGAGGGATAAAACAATCCACAGAAATTCACGGTCGGGTCCGGACTTTAAAACCGATGAAAATCTGGTGGTGCAGCTCCGACCCTTATCGAGGGCGGGAGTACTATCTTCCCCCACCGCGACGATGCCTAAGCACCAAAATCAATACGTCGAATTCGCGTCCCGAGGAAACACTCGAGAGGTAGGTTGAAGAAGCAGAGAATCGAAACCAATTCAGATTTCGACGAATGTGGAAACTTCCCGAGAAAACACTGGACGGAGAACACGTTAACACCAAAGAGTTCAGGCGTACCTCAGCACCGCAGTGCATGAAGAGGTTGCGGGCAATTCTGAACGTGACAAGGCTGGGCGAATCCGGGCGTTGAGCGGCCCACTAGACGAGGACGAGGCTGGGCATTCCGGGCGTTGAACGGCCCTGGTTAAGTGCGGTTGTCATGGGCGCAGCGTCAAGCATGGGCGAACACCCGTGCGCGCTTCGCGCGCACGGCTTGAAGCGCCGACAGCATCCGGACAGGGGCAGCCGGAGTGCGGTCTCGGGCGGCCCTAGAGAAGGCTGTCGGGGCAGGCGAGGGCGGTGCACGGGCGAAGCGCTGGCGAAGCGCGGGCGGCGCGGCGCGGCGCGGGCGGCGCGGGCGGCGCGGCGGCGCGGCGGCGCGCGGCGCGGGCGGCGCGGCGGCGCGGCGGCGCGGGCGGCGCGCGGCGGGCGGCGCGGCGCGGGCGGCGCGGCGGCGCGGGCGGCGCGGCGGCGCGGGCGGCGCGGCGGCGCGGGCGGCGCGGGCGGCGCGGGCGGCAGCGGCGCGGGCGGCGCGGGCGGCGCGGGCGGCGCGGGCGGCGCGGGCGGCGCTGGCGAAGCGCGGCGCGCGGCGGCGGGCGGCGCGGCGGCGCGCGGCGCGGGCGGCGGGCGGCGCGGCGGCGCGGGCGGCGCGGGCGAAGCGCGGCGGCGCGGGCGACCGCGGGCGCGACGCGCGGCGGCGGCGGCGGGCGCGGCGCGCGCGCGGCGGAGCGCGGGCAAAGCGCGGGCAAAGCGCGGGCAAAGCGCGGGCAAAGCGCGGGCAAAGCGCGGGCGAAGCGCGGGCGAAGCGCGGGCAAAGCGCGGGCAAAGCGCGGGCAAAGCGCGGGCAAAGCGCGGGCAAAGCGCGGGCAAAGCGCGGGCGGCGCGAGCGGCGCGGGCAAAGCGCGGGCAAAGCGCGGGCAAAGCGCGGGCAAAGCGCGGGCAAAGCGCGGGCGAAGCGCGGGCGGCGCGTGGGCAGTCTGGGTGGCCCCCTTGGAGAGAAAGAGAGAGGAGAGAATGGAGAGAAAGAGAGAGAAGAGAAAGAGAGAGGAGAGGGGAGGTCGACGTCGCAAGGCCGCAGCAGTGGGGGCAGCGGCGGCGGCGACGGCGACGGCGACTAGGGTTTGGAAGGTGGAAAATAGGGGAGGCTGGGCAATCCTCCAAGAATAGTTAAACAAAAACTCAATTCTTGAATTATGATTGCCTAATGTTTCTTGAAAACAATGGCCTATATATAGGCCTTGGAGGAAAGAGAAAATGACGAGAAAATAAAGACGAGAAAATAAAGACGTGCGCCGTGTCACGCCAAAGGGCAGTTGTGGATCTGCCTTTGGCGTCGTGTCATGACGCGCGTAGGGACGTGCGTGGGTGGAGACGTGCTTGTTGACGGTTGTGGCATGTTGACTTCGGTTGACTCCGGTTGACCGTGGTGACGCGTTTGATGCTGAAGTGTTGGCGTCCTCGCCATCACTATTTCCCTACTCTTCTTGAGTAATCATCACAAGGTGAACCTCGGCTATGATTTGCTACATGCGTCGGCGGTGCAGAGCGGCAGCTATATATCCTGCGGCGGCATGTCATCCGGCGATCGCCTCCCTTGAAGCTACTCTAAGAGATTATAGCGGTGGGCGTAGGGCGGCTACAGCAAGGTATACTGGGAGACGGAGGTAGGCATCGGCGATGACGATTCATCTTGCGGCAGCGTGTACTTGGAGGTGGTGAAGTGGCACAGCGGGTCGTCCGGCAATTGCTCTCCTCAAAACTACTCTAGAGAACGCTAAGCGCGCGTTCGGGTGTGTAGCCACGGCAGCGGGCTTTAAGGCGAGCGTCCTGGCGAGGACGGTGACAGCATAGCTAGGCGCGATGATGGGCTTGGAGGTGAGCGCAGCGTCGAGGACGATGGTGCAACTAGGCACGGTGGCGGGCTCAGAGGCGAGCGTAGTGACGAGGTCGATGGCAGCGCAGCTAGGCATGACGACCGGCTCGCACCTGAGCGCGGTGGCACGAATGGCCACGTCGCATGTAGACGCGGCGATGGAATTGATGGCAAGCACAGTGACAAGGTCACCAGTGCAACTCGGCATGGTGACGAGCTCAGAGGCGCGCGCAAGGGACGAGGACGATGGCGGCACGGCGACACGTCATGGTGATAAGGCTGGCGGCTGCAGCTGCGGAGGCTACATGGCTGCGTGATTGCACGGCTGCACAACTGCATGACTATGCGACGATGCGTGCTGCCTGGCTGCACAGCTGCGGTTGTGCGGCTACACGATTGTGGCAGAGTGGCCGCGCGGTTCCGCGGCTGCGTAGCTACACAGCTGCGGCTGCGGCTGTGAGGCTACGGCTGCAGCTGTGCGGCTTCGTGGCTGCGGTTGCGCCCCCTATGGCTGCGCGGCTGCGTGGCTGCGTGGTTGCACTGATGTGACTGTGCAGTAGGGCCTGCTCGGCTACCCGGTTGCCCGGCTGCCCAGCTGCGCTGCTGCGTGGCAGTGGTAGACGGCTGTAGCCTGCTCCGGCGACTCCGGCCGGCTCCGGCGGCTGTGGCCACTTCTCGAGGGTGCGAGCGCTGCTCGCGGCTGCGGCCACTGCTCGCGGCAGCGGCTGCGGGGCTGCGGCCTGGTATGGTGACGGCAGAAGCCCGTCGATCCGGCGCCGGCGTGAACAACCCGCGGACGGTGCCGGGGTGGGCAGCGAAGGCGGCTGTGCCGGGGAAGGTAGCGGCGCCGGCGAAGGCAGCGCCGGTGGTCCGGCGAACTCATGACCAAACCCTAGTTTCCCTCCCCCCCCCCTCGAAGGGCAATTTCGTAATCCTTTCAAATTCTAAAACTAATAAAAAACATATAAAAAACCAGAAAAATACCCAATGGACTACATCTTGACTTTCCTTTCTTTACTTGGCTCTTCTGTTTCTACGATGGACACCCCTCCCCTCCTATATGGGAAATATGGGCCCTGCCCCTTACAAAAAATGGAAGAAGGCCCAAAAGTTAAAAGAGGGGGCCAATTTAGGAAAATAAAATACACATACAGATGCATGAGAAAACGAACATTGAAGCTACGTCTTCAAGGCTGGATGGCCCCCATTAGTAGGTCAACGCAAGTTTTCTTGGACCACCAGATCCTAAACCCATTGCTTAAGGATCATGAAGTTTGATGAGTTGAAGAGTTTCTCCGCATTCAACTGGGACGATGAAATCTCATTTCAACTACAAATAGAAATACTATTAGCTATGACATCATATCCACGAAGGCATATGGTGCTAGGCGTAAGCTTGCCCATGCTACAGGAGAAGGTCCACAGTAAACTCCCAACACGTGATTTATCAAAGGAGAGAGAGATATATATAGTATAGAAATGAAGAGAGACGAAGGAGATGGCCAACTGCTTGATAGAGACTACCAGAGGAAAACACTAATAGTTGATCCAAAGAAAGGTCAACCCAAAAGGCTTAAAGAGGAAAGGAGAAGATGCAGTATGAGAGGGGGAACATACCCCTTAAGGATCATGGGCATGTTCGCACTTAGAAAAGACGTGTTAAAAATAATTTGGTTGATACCCTTGTTTAATAGGGCAATGGGGTACCTGTTGCTTGAATAGTGAGATACCCCCATCAATTCACATGGCCGGCTATAAGATACTGTTAGCTAGTCAAGTGGACGAGGTTATTATAGAGAAATGTCAAACTAGTTTTTTATGGGTTGAACTATTCTCGGGTCCGGTTGATAGATTTAGAAGGTCCAAGATTTTGGATTCCGATCTTCATATTTAAATTCCTCGGTTCTTTTTTTTCTCCCACTTTCCATCTCTTCGGCCTTTTTATAAGCCTCGAGTAGGCGTCGGACAGGAGAGCCTATAGATTGCAGAAGGTCATGGAGGAGGACTTGGGATGGGTCTTTGCTGGAATGCTGGGATTAATATTCGTCTGCGTCTTCCTTGTGAGACGGAACGAGCTCATGTTCAGAGATAAAGGCCTGCCGCCTGGAAGCATGGGATGGCCGCTGTTCGGGGAGACAATTGAGTTCCTGAGACAGGGATGTAACTTTTCGAAGATCCGCAGCTCTCGGTCGCTCTCTTGTTCTTGTTCACTCTCTCTCTTTATCGCTCTATCGTAAGGCATAACTTATTCTCTTGTAGGCATGGAAGTCTCTTCAAAACCAATGTTCTTCGGTGCGCGCTTGTTGTCTCAATGGATCCACAGGTAAACAAGTTCATTTTGATGAACGAAAGGAAGGGCCTGGTTCCTGGCTATCCCCAATCGATGTTGGATTTTGCGGGGACGGGGGCCCTTCCCGCTATGCATGGCGATCTCCACAAATTCATGAGAGGAATTCTGCTCTCTCTCTTCGGCCCTAGCGCGATCAGAGAGCAGCTCCTCCCGAAGGTTGACTCCTTCATGCAGTCTTATCTGGATGGATTGAGTGGCCATATCGTTGATATTCAGGAGAAGGCGGGCGAGGTTGGTCGGCTTATTTCTTAATCCTTCGTTTCTGCATAGGGATTTTTGAACATTCACTGTGTTTCCCGCCGTCGGTATTCTTCAGATGACGTTTCGTCTACCCCTGAAACTATTCGCCGGGATCGAGACTGGGCAGGCTGCCAACATCTTAGTTAACGAGTTTCGTAAACTTGTTCGTGGCGGTTGCTCTCTACCCATCAATATTCGGGGAACAAGCTACCACCGTGCGCTCCTAGCAAGTGCTCTCTCTCTCTCTCTCTCTCATTCAGACCTTATCTCTCTCTTTCTCTCTCTCACGCTCTCTCTCTCTTTCTCTCTCTCTCTCTCATTCAGACCCTATCTCTCTCTTTCTCTCTCTCACGCTCTCTCTCTCTTTCTCTCTCTCTCTCTCTTTCTCTCTAGCTCTCTCGCTCTCTCTCTCTTTCTCTCTCTCACGCTCTCTCTCTCTTTCTCTCTCTCACGCTCTCTCTCTCTTCCCCTCTCTCTCTCTCTTTCTTTCGCTCTTTCTCTCTCGCTCTCGCGCTCTCTCTATCTCTCTCTCATGCTCTCTCTCTCTCTCTTTCTCTCTCTCTCTCTTACGCTCTATCTCTCTTCCTCTCATTCTCTCTATCGCTCTCCCTCTCTCCCTCTTGCTCTCTCTCAATATCTCACTCTCTCTCTCCCTCCCTCTCCCTTTCCCTCCTTCCTCTCTTATGGACCCTCATGGGCAATCATGCTAATCAGACCACGACTTCCGATTTACAGGCGAAAGGGAAAATAGTGAGCATCTTTGAAGATATTCTACGAGAAAGAAGGTCTTGCGCCTGCGACGGAAAAGATATATTGGACGCATTGCTCCACGGTGATGAGAAGGCACAACGCCAAATCACGAACGAACAGATCATCGGTTTGCTTATTACGATCATATTCGCGGGCCATGATACCGTCACTGCGGCATCGATGATGGCTTTTAAATATCTCCACAATCATCCAAGAGCTCTTCAAGAAGCCAGAGTGAGATGCTAAGATGGATCCGGTCGTAAGAAAACCAGACGCTAATTTGTTTCTCAATCGGTCCGCAGGAAGAGCACTTGGAAATCAGGAAAAGAAAGTCGAGTGGCGAGGCTATTAATTGGGAGGATTACAAGTCTATGACCTTCACTCGAGGGGTAAGAACTGTTTCTCTCCATTGGTTATGCTCGACGAGGTAGTGTGGTATAGTTTTTCAAACCAGAAAAGAATCGCTGCTTTCTTTAATAGGTTCTTCGACTGAATCTTCTTTGATATAACCCTCGATCTCCTTCAGTTTCATTCAACGTTGACTGCTGCATAGACTAAAAGATCGGGTACACAGGATGACGATTAAAGGAGGAAAGAACATTCCTCTTATCCTCTTCTACCTCCCTCGTCGAATGGGACCTTGATATTCAGCGTTTCTGGAAACTTTAAGAACTGCTCCATGGAAAATATGCAGCTATTCTCTGCATAACGATGCGTTATCGATTTAGAAGTTTCATGGGTTCGCTGATCGTTGTAGGTAATTTTGGAAACCTTGAGACTCGCGTCCATAATCCCCGGAGTTCTGAGAAAGACGACAGAGAATCAAGAGATCAATGGGTTCACCATTCCACGAGGGTGGAAAGTCTACGTCTGCACAAGGGAATATAACTACGATCCTGTTCAGTACCACGAACCTCTCGCTTTTGATCCATGGAGATGGCAGGTGGTTGCCTTGTTTTTCTGAGTCAGGGTTCCCATTAACTGATACCTGACGTCTTCTCTATCGTGTGTATAATAGGATAAGAGCTTGGAGACACATCAGTTCTTCACGTTGTTTGGCGGAGGCACCAGGCTATGTCCAGGGAAGGAGTTAGGAATTGTGCAAATTTCTATGTTCCTTCACTACTTCCTGACAAGGTACAGGTGAGCTCCCTCCTCCATTTTAAAATTATTCTTGTTTGTAGTATCACCTCGCCGGTTAAAGGTCTTATTCTCCTTGTGACAGGTGCGAAGAAGTCGGAGACCAAAAGATTGTGCAGTATTTGAAAGTTGAAGCTCCCAAAGGTCTCCGTTTTAGAGTTTCAGACATCTAATGACATTCTACTGTGTGTATGTGTATGGGGTTTGTGAGACAGTGGTAAGCACTTGTGTAGTATCGTCGACGCTTCACTGAGAAATAATACTCAGAGTAATTTGTATCTAAAATATTAATAATGAACCAACATCTGAGCCTTCATCACCGTCGCCACCTTCTCAGGGCATCACAGTTAATAAAACATCTTTTCTTCTACGGAGAGAAAAGATTTAGAGACAACGAAACAAAGGCTGCAGGCAAAAGCCCCTATTGTTCAGTGTCATGCGGTCAAATTCCGAGGTAGGACAAATGCTCGAATGTGGCGCATGCTAGGATCAATGCTTGGAGCACAACACTTAACAGTCTTCATCTCTTGCGCAATAGCTTAAGTACACATAGAAGGGGTTAGAGGTTAGGGAAGATGGTGGGGAAGCAGCCCCATCACGGAATAGGTTCAATGAATTAATATCATCAAGATGTTGCATTGTAGTACTTGGCAGGTTCGGGAGGTTTCTGATGAACTCTAGGGTTTTTTCTCACTCCTAACTTTGTAATGGCATTTTCATAAATATGACGAAAACTCAAAGAAACACTAAAAAATAGGAAAGCTATTGATAAGCTGATTTTTTGGGTTATTAAGATGCCTTAATTACTGTCATTGTTCCATTCAGATTATGCAACTCAATTTATAAATTTGCCGCAATACTTAGATGTATAGTGTGAATAGCGGTTGCTCCAGAGAATCCCGTGGGTAAGAAATGCAGCGTCAATGAATCCCGTGCCATTGTTTCGGAAAATAAATTTTCTCAGGTTTAAGAAGCGTGGGCAAGGCCTTCGGTCTTGGATCCGAGTCGACACCGCCCCCGGCAGCTCGCAAGCCATGGAGGTGGACAAATTCGCCTCCTCTGCTGGAAGGATACGCGGAGCGGGAAGGATATGCGGAGCAGGATGCGATCTGCCCACGCGAGATGCTGCTTGCAGCGACGAACATGAGGATCGAATTTAGAGTGCTGGACGGATTTCTCGCTGCGGTGAGTAATCTTCTTCTAGACCCAATCATACGGGAAGATTTGTTTGATCGATCGATCAAAATGGGAATGTTTGATCGATCAGAGAACTGGGTCTGATCGAGGCGGTCGATCAATCAGATCGTTCAAGTGGGAATGTTTGATCAATCAGAGAACTGGGTTTGATCGACGTAGTGAGTTGATCAAATGGGCACGGATCGTTCAAGTGGGAATGTTTGACCAATCAGAGAACTGGGTTTGATCGAGGTGGTCGATTGATCAAATGGGCATGGATCGATCACATGGGAATATGTTAGACTAATCGGAGAAATGGGTTCGATCGACGTAGTGAGTTGATCAAATGGGCACGGATCGATCAGATGGGAACGTTAGATTAATCGGAGAACTGAGTTTGATCGAGGTAGTGAATTGATCAAATCGGAATAATTTAGATTAATCCGATAACTGGGTTCGATCGAGGTAGTGAATTGATCAAATGGACAGGGATCGATCAAATGGGAATACGTTAGATTAATCGGAGAACTGGGTTCGATCGAGGTGGTGTATTGATCAAATGGGCAGAGATCTATCATATGAGAAGGTTAGATAAATCAAATAACTGGGTTCGATCGTAGTAGTAGATTGATCATATCGGCACGGATCGTTCAACTGGGAATGTTAGATTAATCGGAGAACTGGGTTGGATAAAGGCAGGGATCGACCAAATGGGAATATGTTAGATTATTCGGAGAACTGGGTTCGACCGAGAAAGCCAATGGATCAAATGGGAAAAATGGACGAGATTGATGATTGATGGGTTGAAAGTTGATGGAGATTATGTCGTTATCGTTCAGGCTGGGGTTGGGAGGGAGCAGTGTTCTTCGTTGTGGGGTGATCAGGGAAGGCAGCAGCAGAGTTGGGAAGATGGGACGGGTTGGTGAATTTGTCCAGCACAGTTGTGAAGATGCGGCGATGCGATCTGCGTGCGCGAGATCTTCGGCTTCTGGATCATCTCTTTGTTTATCAGTCCACTATTCTAGGTCGCCAGAACGCGATCGTCGTCAATCTGGAGCAGATTAGATGCATCATCACCGCCGATGAGGTCTTTCTTAACTCTCTTGATAGTTATGTGCTTCAGTATGTCGTGGAGCTTCAAAAAAGGCTCGTTGTGCCTCCAGTGGATGCCTTCAGCGGCGCGACGTCGCCTGATTATATTCCGTTTGAGTTTCGCGCGTTGGAGGTAGCGCTTGAGGCGGCTTGCACTTTTCTTGAAACCCAGGTTTGCACTTTATCCGCTAGTTTTTGTTTTAAAAAATCAATCATTGGAGGTGGAGTTTGCCCTAGCAGATGAAAATTGGGATGTGTAGACCACTTCAATTCATGAATTAATGAAAAGTTTAAACCCTCCCTGTGCTTGATTTGTCTAGCCAACCGTCGGTTCCCATCTCGCGTTATGTTATTTATTTATAATGCAGGATGATTAACTGTAGGCACTATAACTCTAGGCTTTTAGATGATTAGTTTTTGGATTTTGTTGTCATAAATTAATTTCAAATTTAGCACGAAAGCTTACTCTTCTCCATTAGAAAACGAGGCCACCCTTTTCATGTATATGTGGAAGGGATCAAATGTCTTGATGAATTGTTGTGAATTACTGATCCACTGTGCATAGATGTCTCACTTATTTTCTCTGATACTGATTGGATTAAAGCCTAAACCAATTTTGCACATATGCATCATTCTTTATTCATTTTTTTTTCTTTCTTGGGTAGGAATTACAGGACTGTAGTGCATTGAAACTTCCTTGGGGGTAGTTGGCCAATCATCTTTCTGAGCGGTTCCACCCGACTAACGTTTACATAGATATATGTGAAACTATGAATAACTCTCTCTCCCACGGTTAGCCCATTATATTTTCCTATTTTTACGTCATATCCATCACGATCACTCACTCTTCTCTTTAAGTCAATTTAACTTATAAATTACGTAATTTTTATTGATGTCACTAGCTAACATCCTTGAATCTTGTTTTCGTCAATCTTCTCATCAATCATCACTAGTATACGAAAATAATTCCATAATCGTCATTCCTTGTGGAAAAAATCCGTACTCATCACTTGCTAAGTATTTTCAAGTATGGTTAAATATATTTTTATTGAATAATCTCAATTACCAAAGACAAATTTTAACCCTAAAATTGAGATTCTCAATCGGTGCCATTGCTGGGGAATGGTAGCCATTAAGGATTTAATTTCTTTATTTTATTTTGGTAATTTTATTTTTATTACTAATTGTGATCAAAATAGTGCAATCAGCTCCAAGAGACTGACAAAGACATGAAGAAAAGGTACAACTCTTAAACTCTATATTTTCTTTAGTTTAACACCTCATCATGAATGGTAGACGATCACAGAGACAAAATGAGAATGAAAGTGAAGGAAATAAAGGACAGGATTTGAATAATCAAAACAACCACCCTGAGAATTGTGTTATAAACGAAGGAAATAGATGATGTAGATTAAACAAATTTTCTGTTCCTTAAGGATATGAGCCTCTTACTAAGATTTATGCACCTATCAATGAGGGTTCAAACTTCAAAATTGATCATCATATGATTCAGTCGCTCCCTAATTTCCATGGTTTATCTCAAGAAGAGCCATATAAGCATTTGGAAGAATTCACTTTCGTAATGTTACGAATGAAGTTCTTAAAATGTGGTTATTTCCGTTTAGTCTTAGAGATAAAGCTAGAAGTTGGTTTACATCTCTCTCTCTCTCAGAATTTTGATTCATGGAAAGAGATGGAAATTGCATTCCTAAAAAAATTCTACTCCCTTGGAAAAACAAATTTATATCGACGAGCAATAAGAGAATTTTGTCAAGGGCCAGACAAATCCTTAGGAGAAGCATGGGAAAGGCTAAAAGAATTAACTAGAAAATGTCCACACCATGGCATAGAACAATGGGAGATAGTACAAACATTTTATGCAAGATAACAAGATCAAGATCGGAAGATGATCGACGCAGCTAGTGGAGGTACCTTTATGCATAAATATTTAGATGAGGCATTAGACATTTGGGAAACACTAGCTGAAAATGGTGCATACTACGCTGCTTTAATCATAATGGGAGACATGCAAATCCTAAAAGGGGAGGGATGATTGACGTGAATGCAGTTGAACTTGAGTTACGTATTGATCAATTAGTTAAAATCGTGTCTGACCTAACTAGTCGATTAGATACGATAGGCATTCACGAGGAACCTCGACCATATCAAATTGAGATGACATTATGCCATCATTGCTCTAGTGTCGATCCCGTAGAGGTAGATTGTCCTTTACATGAAAAGGTTATGGCTATTGATCGACCGAGAATGAATAGACCTATGGGTCAAAATTCTTGGAATCCTAGGGATAATACATACAACCAACCTAACATCCAAAGGCCATCTTATCCATCTAACCCATCATCTTTCCAACAACAAGAGCAACGGAATTTCTATCCGCATGGTCCACAGAACTCTTTTCAGCCTAACACTAACTCTAACCCATCTTATGATGAACTGTATAGAAATGTGCAGGAAAAACAAGATAAGATGGAACAAATGCAAGCTCAAATGTTTGGAATGATACAAGAGTTTAAAAAAGAGATGGAGCGGATGCAAGAAGCGCAAGCGGCAAAGCCGGATTATAAGGGTAAATTGGACAATAATGGTCCCCGCAACCATGAACAAGGTCAACTCCCAACTCAACCTGAAATTAATCCTAGAAATTTACATTATATCGACAATAATATTTCTAATGAAAATCATCATGAAACCATGCATGCTATCTCTAAGCTAAGAAGTGGTAAAATTCTTCCTGATATTTCTGAAAAAGTAAAAGTAGAAGAATATCATGAAGATGTAGAGGATAACCAGGAAGAACCTGATCCTAAGGATCATGTGCCATCCATTCCCTTTCTCGATGCCTTGATAACTTCAAAGATAAAACCGAATGCACATGATGAGCAACTTTTAGAAATTTTTAAGCAAGTTACAATTAAAATTCCTTTGACATAAGCAATTCAACATATTCCCTCTTATGCTAAATTTTTGAAAAATCTGTGTCCACCTAGTAGAAAGCAAAAGCGTATCCAATTATCCATAAATGTGAGCTCTATTTTACAAAACCTTCCTGAAAAACGTAGAGATCCTAGAGCTCTTTTGATCAAGTGCGAGATAGGGGAATGGTTTTCTTCAAATCTCCACTTGACTCAGGAGCAAGTGTTAACATTTTGCCAAAGCCTTATATGATAAATTTCAGTTTGGAGATTTAGAACCGAGCTTTTTAGAACTGCAATTAGTGGATGTGTCTATTAGGCGACCTCATGGATTATTGGAAGATGTAGTAGTTAAAATAGAGCATTGTTATTTTCCTGTAGATTTCACAGTGGCTGATATGAAGGTTACTAAAGATCTTAGGAATGCTCCTATAATCTTAGGGCGACCTTTCTTAGCTACAGCTAGGGCAAACACAGATTGGAAAAAGTGGTTTTTGAACTAAAAATTGGAAAAGAGAATATTGAAATGAACATGTATAGGCTAATGAAATATCCAGAAAAAGCTTGTGAAGATATTTGCTTGATTGATTCTCATTATGATTTTGATATTATGTGTTCTTCATTTCATGATTTTGAAGATGATTTTGAGCTAAATGTTTGTGCTATTGATTCAAAAATTGATTTGAAACCTTTACCATCTACCTTGAAATATGCATTTCTAGGAGACAACAAAGATTTTCCTGTTATTATATCACCATCATTATCATCGCATCAAGAAAGTAAACTACTAACCATGCTTTGAAGTTATAAATCTGCTATAGGTTGGTGTATTTCAGATATTAAGGGAATTAGTACATCTGTATGTCTTCATAGAATCTTTACGGAAGATAATGGTAAGCCTAATAGAGAGTGTCAATGAAAATTAAATCCTATCATGCAAGAGGTAGTTAGAAAAGAAATTTTGAAATGGTTAGAAGCAGGATTTATCTATTCTATTTCAGATAGTCCATGGGTTAGTCCGGTGCAGGTTGGTCCTAAGAAAACTGGGATAACCGTGACCAAGAATGAGCAAGGGGAAGAGATCCAAACTAGATTACCAACTAGCTGGAGGATATGAATCGATTATCGGAAGCTGAATGCGGTAACAAAGAAAGATCACTATCCCTTGCCCTTTCTTTATCAAATCTTAGAAAAATTAGCAGGACAAAATTATCTGTTTTCTTGAGGGATATTCAGGATATAATCAAATTGAAATTCATCCTAAGGACCTAGAGAAAACTACTTTTAGATGCCCCTTTGGGACATTTGCATTTAGTAGAATGCCATTTGGATTATGTAACGCCCCTGCCACATTTCAATGATGCATGAGTGCCCTATTTTCAGATTTAATCAATGACTTTTTAGAGGTTTTTATTGATGACTTCTCTGTTTTTGGTCAAGATTTTGATTCATGTTTCTCTAATTTGGAAAATGTATTGCAGATATGTGTGGAGAAAAAGATAGTGCTCAGTTGGGAAAGTCCCATTTCATGGTTCAAGAGGGAATAGTTTTGGGACATCTAGTCATCAACCGTGGACTCGAAGTGGACAAGGCCAAAGTGGAAGCGATCCAGAACCTTCCACTTCCAACCAACACATAGGCTAAGAGGATTCCTTGGCCACATAGGCTTCTATAGACGATTTATTAAAGATTTTGCTAAGTTGTCTAAACCGTTGGCCAATTTATAAGTTAAAGATGTGATTTTCGAAAATAACGATGCAGGGAAGAATAATTTCATTCATATTAAGGAGGCTCTAGTGTAAGCACCGATTCTAAAAGCACCAGACTAGAGTCTTCCCTTTGAGCTGATGTGGGATGCTTTCGACTTCGTGGTGGCTGCAGTCCTTGGTCAACGTATCGAAAAGAAGCCGGTGGCATCTATTACGCTAGCAAAACCTTAGTAGATGTCCAGTTAAACTACATTACAACTGAAAAGGAATTCCTAGATATTGTTTTTGCCTTAGATAAATTTAGATCTTATTTACTAGGAAGTAAAATAGTTATCTTTTCTGATCATGCTGCTATTAGATATTGAATGAATAAGAAAGAAGCTAAACCTAGGTTAATTAGATGGATTTTATCAATGCAAAAATTTGATCAAAATTAAAGATAGACGTGGATCTGAAAACTTTGTTGCTGATCATTTATCTAGATTACACGTCGACACTTCAACCGTTATATCTGAAAATTTTCCAGATGGACACATACTTAGGGTTAGCACTAAAAGAATCCATTGGTTTGCACACAGAGATAATTATCTCATTTCAAGAAGAACCCCTGATGATTGGAACGAACAAGAGAAAAAGATATTCCTTAGAGAAGTTCAGTTTTATTTTTGGGAGGATCCTGAACTTTTTCACCTAAGTGTAGACCAAATATTAAGAAGATGTGTGCCCTAAGAAGAACATAGAAGTATCTTAGAATTTTTGCATTCATCTTGTTGTGATGGATATTTCTCTTCTAAGATTACAGCATCTAAAGTGCTTCAATGTGGTTTCTTTTGGCCAACTTTATTTAGAGATTCCTTTGAGTTTTGTAAGAATTGCTTAAAATTTCAATCGATGGTAAATCTTAAGAAGAATGATGCTATACCACTCAAACCTATTATTGAAATAGAATTATTTGATTTGTGGGGCATAGATTTCATCGGACCTTTTCCACCATCACATGGGCAAGAATATATTCTGATGGTGGTTGATTATGTGTCTAAGAAGCAATTCCCACGAGGACAAGATATCATAAAGTCGTACTTAAATTTTTAACTCAGACTATATTCTCCCATTTTGGATGCCCTAGGGCAATCATTAGTGATGGTGGATCGCATTTCAATAACTCACATTTCAGGTCCCTCCTCAAGAAGTATGGGGTCCATCATAAGATGAAATCAAACAGATCCTTAAAAAGATCGTATGGCCGGATGGTAAGGATTGGAGCGAAAGATTACCCGATGCATTATGAGCTTATAGGAAAGCCTATAAGGGACCCGTTTGGATGTCCCCTTATAGACTCATATTTGTAAAGGCATGCCATCTTCTTGTTGAGATTCAACATCGAGCTTATTGGGCAATTAGAAAATTGAATCTTGCTATGGAAGATGTAGGGAAAAAATTGCATGCTAAAACTCCAAGAATCCAAGAATTGCAAGAACTAAGAAATGATGGTAAGAAAATTCTGTAATTTACAAATCTAAAATGAAAGCCTTTCACAATAGCAAGTTAAACAGAAGAAATATTTATGAAAATAAAAAAGGATGGCTTTACAATTCTCGATTAAAATTGTTTCTAAGAAAGCTTAGGAGCAGATGGGACGGTCCATTTATCATTATTAAACTTTTTGATTGTGGAGCTGTTTTGATTTCATATCCAAAGACAGTTAGACAGTTCAAGGTGAATGGATAAAGGCTAAAACCATACTTGGAGTTAGAACCCCAACCTATGGAAGCAATGATAGACCTTGAACTAGGGGTTTAGTCTTGCATTAGTATATTTTGTTTCGTACCTAGATTTGCTGCTTTCAATTTTTTCCTTTACTTTACTTATTTTCCATTTGATCTCTTTTAACTATATTTAAAGATAATTTTGAGTTTTTAGGAGAATAAAACACGGAAGCAACCATATCATGCACAAGGATCCACGGCAAGATAGTGACATCGAAAGCACAAGAATCACAGTAAGACTATCCTCTTCCTTATATTTTTTCTTTTCTTGCATTAGGGACAATGCATATTTTAAGTACGGGGAGGGGAACTTTGGTTCAAAAAATATTTTTATTCCTTACATCTTTTGAAGTTGGGGGGTAGCATATAATGGTATGAATTTAATCATGCCCATCTTGAAGAATCAGTCACCCCGTGTCTCAACAACATGAGTATAGAAGTTACGCTCCTGTAGTGGATCAAATACATCTCTTAATGGTATGAACCATGGTCTAGATGCATGTGTTTTTCCCATGATATTCATCCATAGAAATAACATTTTGACCATCAAAAAATGACATCTGAAAATCAGAAGTATCAACACAAGCATTGTCATCTTCATTTTCAAAATATTATTTTCCTTCATGTGAGTTAATATCATTTCTATAGGATTCATCCGTTTGAAAAAAAAAAGGCAGCCTAAACATGGATATGAGAAATATTATCAAAAGGGCACAAAATATCTTCATCAAAATATACTTTTGTTGAACATATATAATTTTAGGAAGTTTTGTCCATAGACGGAACATCTGCAAGTAGAATTTGAACATTCAAAGTTTCAACAAAAGGATATGAAATAGTTTCATTTGAAAAACTTCTTCTTCATTTTAAATTATATCATTTGGAATAGAAATTTCATTATTAACAACATGACTAGAAATCTCAACAAATTTTCTTGTATTAAATTCAACCAAATCTTCTTCAAAGTAGTCCCCATCTGATTCTTCATAATTAAATGAATATGGTATGTCAAAACACATCTTCATTTTTATCTTGTTCATTTTTCTTATGAAATAAAATTTCACAATGTCACTAATTTCTTCAAACAATCTCGGCAATAAAGAATTGACATCTTGTCAAATTTTCATAATTTTTTTATAGTATTCTCTTTTCTCGTAAATCTCAATTTCAGCAAAAATATTTCTAACCATATTATGAAGTACTCTCATTCTGAAAATACATTTATATTTAAATTCCTCGATTTACTTTTTAAAATACTCTATTAAATATTGATCACTTTCATGTGAATCATCAAGTTGTGAAATTTTATTTTGCATAATCATTATGCATACTTTTAGAATATTCATGCATTTGGCTGTTATGACAAGATTGAAGATGATGAGGATAAGAAGTTTCATGATTTTCAAAACTAGGGACATTAATAAAATTTTGTCGAGAGGAATGAAAATCAGCATGAAATGGTTCACGTAGATCAAAATTGCTTTCATATATCCTCTCATGAAATTCATAAGTTCAATTAGGAAGATTTGATATCATAATATGCTATCTAACACAATTACAAAAAGACATCTAGGAGTTATTTTCAGCATTAGAAAAAAATTTCATACCTGAGAATGATGATTTCCTCGTCCTTATCATACTTAATAACCCTTGGAAGATATTAGTGTATAAAAAAATACTACAAAGAAAATAAATCCCTAATCATCTTTCCCTGTGGAGACGATCTGTACTCATCACTAACTAAGTATTTTCAAGTACGGTTAAATATATATTTTTTTATTGAATAATCTGAATTACCAATGACAAATTTTAACCCTAAAATTGATATTATCAAGCGCTCAAAACGGTAGAAGTTTCGTCTTAGCACCGAGGCAAAGTATTGGTCCTAAATTGCCCACTAACTGGGGTAGGGACTCGAGGTGCGATGTCCCTAACTAGGCATGGAAGTAAGTCAACCTCGGCTTCATAAGGATGCTCATCATGGTAGTGACCACATTGGGTCGAAGATCCACTATGTCAGGATCGTATACTTGATCCTCATCATCATAGGGATAAGTTTGTGCATAAGGGGAAGTGTACAGGGATGGATATACAACATGGATTGGCTCGTACGGTCACCGTGAGAGTCATAATGGAACTCACTTCTATAATATCCTATTGGAGAGGTTGCCTCCTCTCGGGGTGGTTAACTCGCCTTGGGATAGTACGAAGGACTATCTTGGGGATAGTATCTATCATCATGGTCTCGCTGTGGGATATATCGGCCGGGTGGTGAAGACCGACGTGTCGATGACTCCCATAGTTGTTGATGAGACACACTAGGTAAACTATATTTTCTATGAGAAGAATTTCTAACAGTTAGAGTAGGTACCTCGAACGTGGCAAGATCAGATGGTGTGTTCTGATAATGCTGACCAAAGAAATCCTGCGGTGGAGGATTAGGAATTTGAAGATCATACTCATGATCCTTGTAACAATATCCGTCACCTATGGTGGACCGTGTCGAGCCACGTGTTCGAGGCATACTCTGGTCGATTATCTCGTTAAGTGTTCAATGAATGGTCCTATATGATCCTATATGATGAAATGATGAGATAGTGAAATAATATGATGTGTGTATGCAATGAATTTCAAGATATGAAATTCACGATGTAAATGAAAATCCAATTAAAATATCCAACCAAGCGTGTAAGTGAAAGCTAACACAAACTGGCTCTGATACCAATATGATGTAACACGAAAGCAACCCAAGAATGGATTTCTTGAAGAACGGCTTCAAGAACGTCTAAGGGGTGTCAATGATGGTTCCTCCACGGAGATTTGATGTGGCTTGGATCTGCAGTGGACGTACTCCACGATCTACTCTAGGAAAGCGATAAAATCTCCCATAGGGAAGATAGGTGGGAGGCAAAAAATGAAGAAACCTATCAAATTCAAATTCAACTCCAAAGTGTCCTTGTGGGCATGCCGGACTTTATATAGGGTCGAAGGCATGCCCAATCAGCTATAATGAGAAGGAACCATCTCTTGACGGGTGGCTTTCCCAAAACAACAGAATGATGAACAGTTCAAAAGGACGAGACCCAGAACACAGAAAGGCCTGTCCTTAATTTGAAAAGAAATTACATTCAAAATAAACAAGAAAATAAAAAATGCTTGTTGACGTGTCGTTAAGCAGAGTGCCTAAATGACGGGTTGTGGGCATCAGCTTGTGTTGCTATATGAGGTTGCTGACGTCTTTCCGTGTCGGTGGCAAGATGGTCCCCCATCACGATGGTCGAAGCAGATTCTCTTCGCGGCCATCGTCGACAATTGGCCCTCGGTGCCTTGCCATGTGTCGATCTCCCCTCAGTTGTTGTCGCCAACTGTTTCCTTGGTGCTTTGCCATTGGTTGACCTCCTTGCCGTATGTTCATTTCTCTGAGCACGACCGATCCGGGTCGGTAGCGGTGGGTTCCTAGGCGCCATCAATGGTAACGGACTAGCGGACGGTCTTGGTAGCAAGTTGCCTCCAAAGCGCCCTTCTTCCAGTGAATTTTTCAGTCTGCTTGGTACAATTCTTCTGAAACTATCGCAAGATTGTAGTAATGCTTGTGTTCTATGTAGAGAACTAATTCACCCGTCGCCTAGCCAATGGAATGCTTCTCTAAATAATCTACATTACCATAATGTATGTACAAATTGACGGTGGACGTTGATCAAACACCTCCCGTGAAGATCCTGCCAAGTAAAACCTTGTTATGTGTGGATTGTTTACCGTCCTGCTCTCTCACACCCGGAACAAAGGTGGACTGGTGGTTTGGGGTTCTTGACCCTATCATTGACGAATCATACAAGACTTACTCAGTGCATGATATTGCACCCACAAGTTATCCGTTCTCCTTATCCTTTTCAGTTTAAGTGTTGATTATTTCTTCCAGTCATGATTCGTGAATGCTCCGCTGCCTAGAGAGAATTGGAATGTGAATTTAGAATAGCCACCAATTACTATGGTAGTTAATTTTCTTTAAAGGTACTTGATCCGTTCGTACTCATCAACGGTGCGGATGTTTACGGACGGTGACATTCCCTACCTCGTCAACCTCAAGCTGAACACCCGGATTAGTGGGAACTTGGTCCTGTCAAAACCCGTAATGTTTTGTCCAATTTAGCTGCATCTCGCATCATCTGATGATTAACGTACTTGCTCCTTATTTCTTAAACTTACGCATCATTTCACATCTTCATTTAGACGTAGGACGGCTACGGAATGGACGACTAAGGAATGGACGACTAAGAAAAGAGCGACTGAGGAGATGGATGGGTTGACGATGGGTAAAGGGTGATAGACGGGTTTGTAAGGAGAGATAAAACAGTCCACAAAAAGTCACACGGTTGGATTCGGACTTTAAAATTGATGAAATTTGGTGGTGCAGCTCCGACCCTTATCGAGGGCGGGAGTATTGTCTTCCCCCTCCGCGACGATGCCTAAGCACCGAAATCAATACCCGAATTTGCGTCGCGAGGAAACACTCGAGAAAGAGGGAGAAGAAGTAGAAAATCTATACCAAATCTAATTCTGACGGTGGTGGAAACTTCTCGAGAAAACACTGAACGGAGAACACTTCGACACCAAAGAGTTCAGGCGTACCTCGGCACCGTAGTGCGTGAAGAGGTTGCGGGGAATTCATATCGTGACGAGACTTGGTGAATCCGGGCATTGAGTGGCCCACTGGACGAGGAAGATTCTGGGCGTTCCGGGCGTTGAACGACCCTGGTAGTGAGTAGATGTCGTTGTCGTAGAGTCAGGCGTAGGCGACTACCCGCGCGCGGGGTGCGCGGAGTGCGACAGAGCGCACCCGGAGCACGCGTAGCGCGTGTGGCTCGAAGCGTCGGACGGCGTCGACGACGACCGATGGCCTGGGGTGCTCTAGGCGACGGTCTAGGACGTGGCTTGGGTGACCCTGGCAGGGGCGGCCTTAGGCGGGCCTGCGGCTGCCCTGTTGGGCAACCTTGGCGGGGCTGCCTGAGGGCGGCCCTGGGCGTTCTTGGGCGGCCTTGGCGGGGCTACCAGGGGCGGCCAAGGGCTGCCCTGTTGGGGCGGCCTGGGGGCGTCCCTGGGCGGCCTTGGCGGGGCTGCCTGGGGCGGCCTAGGGCGGCCTGGGGCGGCCTGGGGCGGCCTGGGGCTGCCCTGTTGGGCGGCCTTGGCGGGGCTTCCTGAGGGCAGCCCTGGGCGTTCTTGGGCGGCCCTAGCGGGGCTACCAGGGGCGGCCAAGGGCTGCCCTATTGGGGCGGCCTGGGGGCGTCCTTGGGCAGCCTTGGCGGGGCTGCCTGGGGGCGACTGGGGGACGTCCTTGGGTGGCCTTGGCGGGGCTGCCTAGGGGCGTCCCTGGGCGGCCCTGGCGGGGCTGCCTGGGCAGCCTTGGGTGACCTTGGCTGGGGCGGCCTGGGCGGCCCTAGCGGGACTGCTTGGGCGGCCTTGGGTGAGAGAGAGGGAGAGAGGGAGAGAGAGAACGAGAGAGAGTAAGAGAGAAAGCGGATGGAGAGAGAGGAAGGAGAGAGGATGGTAGGCCGACGTCGCGAGGCAGCTAGCGGCGGCAACGGCGGCGGCGGTGGCGGTGGCGCCGGCGGTGGTGACAGCTAGGGTTAAGAGGGATAGGGGAGGCTGGGCAGTCCTCCAAGAAGAGTTAAACAAAACTCAATTCTTGAAATTATGACTGCCTAAGAGTTTCTTGAAAACAATGGCCTTTATATAGGCCTTGGAGGAAAGAGAAATTGACAAGAAAGTAAAGATGTGCGCCGTGTCACGCCAAAGGGCAGTTGTGGATCTGCCTTTGGCGTCATGTCATGACGCGCGTAGAGACGTGCGCGGGTGGAGACCCTGCTTGTTGGCGGTTGTGGCCTGTCGGCTTTAGTGTTGCCTTTGGTTGAACGTGGCGGGTTGACTTCGGTTGACTCCAATTGATCGTGGTCCATAGCAGGTGTGTTGACTTTGGTTGACCGTGGTGACGCGTTCATCGATGATATATTGGCGTCCTCGCCATCACATTTTGTGTTTTGTGACCGACACCTTTTGTTCTGTAACATGATCCAAACAATTCGCATCCATCATGTTACATCAGAGTAGCTCAATTTCATGGTCCACATTCCCCCTGGGGGCCAACTTCCTTGGGAATTCCGTGGGCATCACCGTGTCAAACTCTCGTAATACGTCCACTACTGGTCCCAATAGTCCAGCTGCGGCAGCAGCAAAGTTATTGTCATCAATGTCACCCCAACTATGTGCAGCCAAATGGGCTGTTGTACACCTCTGCCTTCCACCATTTTTTGGGGTTGTTGGCCCTCATATGGTGACGAGGAATGTCTTTTCCCTTTTCCTTAAGCCATCCTTGATTTGCATCGCGGATGAGGGTGGTGTTCTGAGGTTACTGGACCCCTTGGTTTCTCACAAAACAACTGAGATCCCTCGAGATCAGTACGATTGGCCTAAATTTGATGAGGTTAAATGCAAGTTTAGGTGTGTCGTTTTGATTTCAGTCTATGCAATAAATTTATAGCATTCCCTTTTTCAAAATATTTAAATTTTAGGAAGATAAATAGGTCAAACCATAAGGAGGCACTTCTCAAGAGTTTTTATTCTAATCACTATAAATTAAATCAAGGATGATTTATTTGCATTTATTAGTTTTAATTGTGTTGGATTTTATTTTGTAATTATTCTAAAGTAAGCAGAAGCTTACTAAGAATCCTACTACTTTCAGTCAAGGCACTCTAGAACGGATAACTTTGTTTCTTGTGTCCGAGTAATTAAAATTTTCGAGATAAGAATCAAGATGATTTATCAAAAAACTTTATGTATTAAAATTTTGAATTTATAAGATAGAAAGAGATTTTAAAATTGGGATTGAAGATGGATGAATCTTTCAATGAAATTTTCTATTTAGGTATTTTAAATGTTAAATTTAATTTTAAAATAAATAATTTCTATATCTAGAGAGAGAAAGAATGTGAATTAACCTAGAGAGAAAAAGTGGAAATTGGGGGAAATGAACTAAAGATAAAATTTGGCTGTAATCTAGGGATCTTAGATGCAATATGCCATGAGAATCAATCTAGATATAATCATTCAAAATCATATCCAGAATAAGATTCAAATTTCAATGCATCTAATCATTCAAAATCATTCAAACTCTAACTCTCTCCTCCTCAATCAGCAATTTTGTCATAACGTTTGCTATAGAGCTTGGATTGAGCTGATTTTTGTTTCATTTGATTTGGAAGGCCTCCCTCTATAGGAATCCACCACAAAAACATCACAAATGGAGTTCTATACCTCTGATTTGAGGTCATTGAATCCTTTAGGTATTTTTTCTAAAAAAATTTTAATTTGCAAAATTTTCCAGATTCGGATGAGATAAATAGATCGAATGTATACTTATGTTGTTTGCCTTAAGGAGATGCATAGATATATATATTTTTTCTCTCATGAATTTTTTTCAGCTAGTTTTTTAAATAAAAACTCCAAATTATGGTAAAGGAAATTTGCAGCCCACAATCCGATGTGGTCTGTCGAGTCACAAGGGTCGCCCGCTTTACATAGCTGCCACGTCGATGGCCATGTCAACATGGCTGCCAACCCCCCAGCCTAGCTGGTGGGGAAACAAGAATCCGCTGATGTTCTAGTGGACCCCATTTCTACCACTTCAATAGTCAGATGCGCCTTGGCGTCGGGTCCAATAGCTTGGATGCATCTGACAGTTAACCCAAAACAAAAAAAAAACAAAAAGAATAAAAATAAAAAAAACAGAAAAGAGACGTGATGGTGCTCCGACAGCATTAAATGTTTCGGGACCATGATCAATGAGTCCATCTAGACCATCAGATCAATGAGTCCATAAATGCACCATTTTCTTCGGAAGCGATGACCTAGTGATGGCGTAGCCCTCAGTTATCTAGGTATTTTCTTTCCTCTAATATCTAGTTTAATTCCTAGGTTTAGCTAAATTTTCATGTTAAAATAAAGTATGTACTAGTGGGCTTAAGAGGGGACCCTTTCCTAATGGGTTCCCCCTCTTATGATCCCTCCTTAGGGACCATTACCTTCCCTACATAAGGGACGGAGAGGCCCCCGTTCTACCCTAAGTCTAGTTGAATTTTTGGAAAAGAAGGTCCTATCCCGTTCTGTTTTGGGACAAAAGAGAAAGAGGGTGAGAGAGAGTTGGGCGGAATGGAACGGGGCCGATCTGGCCGCCCGTCCCGTTCCACCCCCCCCTCCTGTTCCGTCGGCCTCAGCCAACGAAACCCTAGGCGGCCGCAGCCGCCGCAGCGCCGCCGCAACGCGCCGCGCGCAGCGCGCCGCCGGGAATCTGGGTCTCAGACCCATCGCCGCCCATGGGGCCGCCGCCACGCACGAAGCGCCGCCGCGCGACACAGCCGCCGCCGCAGGGGCGCCGCCGCAAGGCACAGCCGCCGCAAGGTGCAACCGCCACAGGCGCAGCCGCTGCAGCGCGCAGCCGCCGCAAGGGCAGCCCGCCACAAGGCAGCACCGCCGCCACGGCCGCCGCCGCGCGCACCCGCGCCACCTCGCCGCCGCGCCCCGCGCCGCCTCGCCGCGGCCCACGCCGTCAGCTGTTGTAAGCCGTTGTATCGTTCGCCACCGTATTCGCTATCCGGCCGGCTGAACCTATCCGCCCACCGGTCGTCAGGCCCACCAATGCCTCTACGACGACCCCGTGGGCATTGACCAGGTCGAGAACGGTGACCCTCGGCTTCTACAAATTGAGGCCCCACGCAGGACCCTTCCAGGACACCCACCGACAAGGCGGGCATGCCACCCAAGATGCACATCCCCGAGAGGGACGAGCGGACCGCACGCTTTCGCCACAAGACGTCGACCGCGTCCGTCCTGCATCAATCTGGTATCAGAGCCTAACTGTGGTTGCTCACGAATGCACAAAGGGCTTGACGAAGCTCGTCGCCCTTCGAGTCCGATGCTAATGGAGGAGAGCTGCCGTTGCCATAGTCGTTGCTGCTAACAACGCCCGCAGGCAAAGCTGCCAGGGAATGCAACCTGCTGCGATGGAGGCCGCCGCGAAAGACGTAGTCGCCTCATCCGATGCCGCCATTGCTGTGCTGTAAAGCGTAGCCGCCGACAGCTACAAAGGCAGACACTATCGCACGAGGCCTTCACTCCACCAAGACCTCTTCAAGTCCGCCACAGGTTATCCATCTTCCACAAACTCGACGGAGTTGAGTTCTCCAAGAGGGGGCGAGTTGATGGCGTAGCCCTCAGTTATCTAGGTATTTTCTTTCCTCTAATATCTAGTTTAATTCCTAGGTTTAGCTAAATTTTCATGTTAAAATAAAGTATGTACTAGTGGGCTTAAGAGGGGACCCTTTCCTAATGGGTTCCCCCTCTTATGATCCCTCCTTAGGGACCATTACCTTCCCTACATAAGGGACGGAGAGGCCCCCGTTCTACCCTAAGTCTAGTTGAATTTTTGGAAAAGAAGGTCCCATCCCGTTCTGTTTTGGGAGAAAAGAGAAAGAGGGTGAGAGAGAGTTGGGCGGAATGGAACGGGGCCGATCTGGCTGCCCGTCCCGTTCCACCCCCCCCTCCTGTTCCGTCGGCCTCAGCCGACGAAACCCTAGGCGGCCGTAGCCGCCGCAGCCGCCGCAGCCGCCGCCGCAGCGCGCCGCCGCCGGGAATCTGGGTCTCCAGACCCATCGCCACCCACGGCCGCCCGCCTCGCGAGCCGCCGCCACGCACGAAGCGCCGCCACGTGCAGCTGCCCGCCGCAGGGGCGCCGCCGCAGGCAGCCGCCCTTGCAGCGCGCAGCCGCCGCAAGGGCAGCCCGCCGCAGGGGCAGCAACGCCGCCACGGGCCGCCGCCGCCGCGCCCCGCGCCACCTCGCCACGCCCCGCGCCGCCTCGCCGCGGCCCACGCCGTCAGCTGTTGTAAGCCGTTGTATCGTTCGCCACCGTATTCGCTATCCGGCCGGCTGAACCTATCCGCCCACCGGTCGTCAGGCCCACCAATGCCTCTACGACGACCCCGTGGGCATTGACCAGGTCGAGAACGGGGACCCTCGGCTTCTACAAATTGAGGCCCCGCAGGACCCTTCCAGGACACCCACCGACAAGGCGGGCATGCCACCCAAGATGCACATCCCCGAGAGGGACGAGCGGACCGCACGCTTTCGCCACAAGACGTCGACCGCGTCCGTCCTGCATCAATCTGGTATCAGAGCCTAACTGTGGTTGCTCACGAATGCACAAAGGGCTTGACGAAGCTCGTCGCCCTTCGAGTCCGATGCTAATGGAGGAGAGCTGCCGTTGCCATAGTCGTTGCTGCTAACAACGCCCGCAGGCAAAGCTGCCAGGGAATGCAACCTGCTGCGATGGAGGCCGCCGCGAAAGACGTAGTCGCCTCATCCGATGCCGCCATTGCTGTGCTGTAAAGCGTAGCCGCCGACAGCTACAAAGGCAGACACTATCGCACGAGGCCTTCACTCCACCAAGACCTCTTCAAGTCCGCCACAGGTTATCCATCTTCCACAAACTCGACGGAGTTGAGTTCTCCAAGAGGGGGCGAGTTGATGGCGTAGCCCTCAGTTATCTAGGTATTTTCTTTCCTCTAATATCTAGTTTAATTCCTAGGTTTAGCTAAATTTTCATGTTAAAATAAAGTATGTACTAGTGGGCTTAAGAGGGGACCCTTTCCTAATGGGTTCCCCCTCTTATGATCCCTCCTTAGGGACCATTACCTTCCCTACATAAGGGACGGAGAGGCCCCCGTTCTACCCTAAGTCTAGTTGAATTTTTGGAAAAGAAGGTCCCATCCCGTTCTGTTTTGGGAGAAAAGAGAAAGAGGGTGAGAGAGAGTTGGGCGGAATGGAACGGGGCCGATCTGGCTGCCCGTCCCGTTCCACCCCCCCCTCCTGTTCCGTCGGCCTCAGCCGACGAAACCCTAGGCGGCCGTAGCCGCCGCAGCCGCCGCAGCGCGCGCGCCGGGAATCTGGGTCTCCAGACCATCGCCACCCACGGGCCGCCCGCCGCTGGAGCCGCCGCCACGCACGCAGCGCCGCCGCTGCGGTGCAGCTGCCCGCCGCAAGGGCGCCGCCGCAGGCACAGCCGCCTTGCAGCGCAGCCGCCGCAAGGGCAGCCCGCCGCAGGGGCAGCAACGCCGCCACGGGCCGCCGCCGCCAGCGCACTCGCCACTCGCCGCCGCGCCCCGCGCCGCCTCGCCGCGGCCCACGCCGTCAGCTGTTGTAAGCCGTTGTATCGTTCGCCACCGTATTCGCTATCCGGCCGGCTGAACCTATCCGCCCACCGGTCGTCAGGCCCACCAATGCCTCTACGACGACCCCGTGGGCATTGACCAGGTCGAGAACGGTGACCCTCGGCTTCTACGAATTGAGGCCCCGCGCAGGACCCTTCCGGGACACCCACCGACAAGGCGGGCGTGCCGCCCAAGATGCACGTCCCCGAGAGGGACGAGCGGACCGCACGCTTCCGCCGCAGGACGTCGATCGCGTCCGTCCTGCATCACATTTGCCCTTTAGCGGTAGTAGATGGATATGATACTCAAAGTTGTACTAAAGTAGGAGAGACTCACCTTAGTGCCCCACATGCTACTTTGACTTCCTCTCCCCCTAGTTCCTCTTGGCCTATATCCTCAAGCTCCACACAACCTTCTCTTCATCATCCATCCCCATGCCCTTTAACCCCATCATCTGTTGTCATTATCCATTACCTTCTTACACCTTCCCCACCTTGTCCTCCCTCTCCTTGACGTCCGCCATCGTCCACCACACTTACCCCTCATCACCCATCTCCCAGCCAACCAACTCCTTCCTCTAGCCGCCTAACCTCCCTCACCTCTTGCCATTCCCACCATCCATTTTCCCACTCACGCCTAGTCATTGATCCACATCCCCACCTTCTCGACATTTTTTTTTACCCATAACCCACCCACTTGACATACCTACCACGCCCTTCCCCACCCACCCAACCCAGCCACTCTACTTGATCCCACCCACCCCATATACCACTTGCTATGGAGGAATGCTTGACTAAACGTTAAGCCTCTCTCCGTAGTGATGACCTATGTGGGAACACTATTGGACATGCTTCCATGGGCGAGGAGAAGGACGATGTCTCCATATCTAAGGACTCAAATACAGACATCTCACCACCTCTTGGGCATCACTCAGATACACCTTACACTTCTTGCATGTATAACAACGAATCTAGGGTGCGCAACGTGAGCTGATAGTTCTATGATTCCAAGTCTCATTTGGAATTGTCGAGTGATAGGTAACCCTCTTACCCAATCTCACCTCCTATCACTCATCAATAGGCACAAACTAAGAATAGTTGGGCTCATTGAACCGATGACTACCCCAGATAGGGCACACTTTATGATAAGGAAACTCAGAATGGATCACTCTACTACCACTCCTCCAATAAGATATGGCTATTTTGGGCACGAGACTATTCGTTTGGAGCACATGGATGAAGGAACCCTGTATGTCACCTTCGTCGTTCAGCCCTCCTTGATGCCTTACATTCTCATGGTAGTCTATGCATTAGTTCCCTATGGGAGGAACTAATCCAGCATTTACACATCCATCCGCGTTTCGTTGATCTCCCCTGGTTTATAGCAGGGATTTCAACTACGTACGAGCAGTCAATGAATGCCAGGGAGGTTGGGCGCCTAGATTGAGATCCATGCAAGCGTTCAACGTCTTTCTTCATTAGGCTTCACTAGTGGAGCCCCCTCACTATAGGTGAGAGATGGACATGGTGCAATGAGCACCAAGCAAACATGTGTATGTATGAATGACTTGACTGCTACTTCACAAAGCACTACTACAATGCAATATTATTATCGACCTTTTGTGGCGATATCACTCTGATCATTGACCAATTCTCCTTCTCCTGGATACATGTATTCACGTCCGCACGCCGCCTTTCTGATTCCAAACTATGTGGCTAGAACATGAAGCTTTTCAAATCTTTATGTGTCACCACTGGCATGGGGTGATCTCTACGTCGCCCATGGATAACCTCAATTACAGACTGAGGAACCTCAAGTTACACCCTAAATGGTGGAATAGACATGTATTTGGGGACATGCACACACCGTTCGAAGAACTCAAGGCAGTGTTTTTAGCTATCTAGCGATAGCTATAGGATGCTTGGATAGATGAAGCGGCAGAGCGCAAGCTTAGGCGTAGTGAATAGCTCAAGGATGCCACATGATGATAGGATATTTTCTACCTATAGATATCATGTATCCAAAGGCTACAAGGAGACAAAAACACATGTTTCTTTCATGCCTCTATTGGTCACAGAGTTCATCCTAATTATGCAACCCAATTAGGGATGCATAATCAAGACCCAGCCGAGCTAGCGACACACAAGGTCACATACTATAGTACACTCCTTGTTTTACAATCGACTACTACGAGTAAGGATTTACTAGATTCCATTCCCCACATGGTAATCGACCAAGACAATGTCCTACTCACAACCCTTCCTACACCATCACAGGTAAAGGACGTGGTCTTCTCCTTTTGTTAGAATAAGGCCCAGGACCGCATGGGTTTTCTATAGAGTTCTACATATCATGTTGGGATATAGTAGGCATGGAGTTTGTTCTTCCTATCAAGGAGATGTTTACGCTTTACCTTTTGGCTCTTCGTAGCATGTTGGGATATAGTAAAGTCCTACCTAGAAGTTGGAAATCCATTTTTTTTGCGCTTATTCTAAAAGTGGACACTTCAGCTTCTTTTAGAGACTTTAGCCCTGTTAGTCTTTGTAATGTATGCTTTAAAGTTGCATCCAAGATCATTACAAATCGATTCACAATCTTCCTTGATAGACTTATCTCACCTGAATAGTGTGGTTGATGGCGCACTCCATCAAAATTCATCAACGATGTAATCCGCGCCACGTGCCCTCGATGTTGAAGATTGGGTGAAGTAGCTCGAGTTATCATTTCTGTTTTTTTCATCTCTCTCTCTCTCTCGTGTTTTTGCATTTCCCCCTCTCGCTTCGTCGTGTTTTGTCGCATTCGCGATGAGTTTTGTCCGTCCACCATCTTACCGTCAAGGGGGAGGGGCCTTCCTTTGACCCTCTTCCCCTTGTCTCTCTCCCTTTCTTTCCCCATTTCCTTCATTTCCCCTTTGTTTTCTTATGTTCTTTCTTTGTTTGTAATGGGGGGAACCCATTTATAAGGGCTCCCCTAATGGACTCCCTTCATGGCCCATTAGGGGCCCATCCCTTCCCCCTTTATAAGGGAAAGGGTGGGCGCCCTAATCCCTTAGACCAGGAATTGAGAGTTTGTCATTTTTCTGTTCTTGGTCTCAACCCCCCCCCCCTCCTTCTCTAGAGAGAAATCAATAAAGGGGGGAGGGGGGGGATGAGAGGATCCTGCCGGATCCGCCTGGGAATGGAAGCTATCAGAAGGAGGTAAGGGAAGGAATCTACAATCCCTCCTCCCTCGCCCCTTCAACTCTTCCTACCTGGCCCCCCCCTTTGGCCGTGTAAATTCCCAATCCCCCAAATTCACGCTCGACGACTTAATTCTGCATTCGGGAAGGTGATTGACTGAAAGGGGGAGGGGGGAACGAGCCAGGATTGCCCCTTTGGCTCCCCCCCTCAAAGCCCTCCTGTCTGATTCTCACTTCTGGGGAGAAATTTCTGAACTACGGGGCTCTTGGCAAGCTTTCGCATCCCTGCGACTACTGGTCAACGGCCGCCCACCGTAGCCACCTTATTGTCGTTATGTCGAGGGAGTGCAACTCCCCGCGGTACTGATGATTTGGGGCAGCCATTAGAAATTTTCCCCATGGCCTAAGAGAACTACGAAGGGGATATCCATCATCGGGACTGTCCAGAGGCTAGAAAGTCCAAGTCCTGCCATCGTTTGGTGAATTTTGCCAAAATCAATCTGGTCGTGATCTCTCTGGTCAGCCGACTGGACTTGTTGGCCGGATTTTCTTGCTCGGCAAAATACTCGCTGTGAACTCTGAAGATCGGATTGTTCAGACAGGATACTTGATCTTGGTCTTGACCAGGAGTCGCCCGGATCAAGAGTCCCTTCAATTGGTCCACCGGTTGTGAGACGCTCTTGACCCAGGAACTGCCTTGGACGAGAAGACAGCTGACCCAGGACCTATTGATCGCCAATCCCTTGTCCAGGATTGGACTTGGACGGGAACACCCTGACTGAGGACTACCTCTGGACCCATCCTCGGCGCTGAGGCGACAACCCTGCTCCCATCAACCGCCTGCTTGTGACGGTTTGGCCCGTCTCCGGCTACTGAACCTTACCAAGATTTTCTACCACGCACTGTGAAGGGTCAATGCCACTCGCACCTGTTACTCGATCCGTCGAAGTTGACTAGTGCCTTTAGCTCCAACGGTTCCTACAGAGTTTCTCGAGTTACAACACCTCGATCGACGCTCCACCGTCTCCTCTCATCTGCCCCTTTACATACGCTCTAGCACCATCACATCGCTCGTTGAGCCGCCGTACGCTCTCCAGCGCCTCTCTGCCCCTCCCACTTTGACCGCCGCCGACGTCGACGAAATTCTATGCCACGAGCCACACCGACGAGGTACGACGTACTCCCCGTTGCTCGTTTAATTTCCGCTTGTAGTATAGTTTCGTCTCGACTCCACCGCGCTCGGGTTAGGTAGGTGAGAGAGGTATTGAGAGAAAACTAAGACGTCTTTGAGTGTCTTACCGGTACGGACTCGACCGTCCGTTACGTGCGAGCCCTAGGGATTGATTCCATTTGGCCATAGTCACCTTCGTCACTCCAACGAGGTTCGAGAGGCCACCATCTGCGTCACCCGGCAACCCGTCCAAGCTTGGACGTCGGTGCCTCCCTTGAGTCAGAGCCTGCACGAATGACACGTAGGACATTCATCGCATCGTAGTTACATCGACCCGTTAGGGTTTTGTTCTGCCAGACGATGACATCGTCGACATTCGATACCATCATCCATTATCGGCACTGAGCCATCATACTCGATATCGACCAGACGACGTCCCCGCCAACGTCCAACACCAGTGGTTTTGTCGAGAGTCGACAGATCTAGGACAGTTTCATGCTCGTTCACGAGTTAGCCCAATCACTAGACACTCATATTTGGGACTCAAATATCATCATCAAACTAGCTATGGAGAAGGCTTTTATCGAGTCAAGTGGAGTTTCCTTACCAAAGTGTTACGTCACTTTGGGTTCACGGATGCACTCATCGCTCTTGTAGATGCCTGCATTAGAGAGAATCATTTATCTCTTTTGGTAGATAAACTCCACAGGCTTTTCCACAGCCACGAGAGGTCTATGGCAAGGTGATCCCATCTCACCCACCCTTTTCATATTGGTGGAAGATGTCTTTAGCCGTACGCTCACAAGAGCGATCGCCCGCGTCCTCATCCAACCATATTTTATGAAAAAGGGATGCATGATCATCTCGCACTCTCAATTTGTAGATGATAACATCCTTTTCCTCAATGGTTATAAAAACTCCGTTAAGGAACTTATGAGTGTCCTCATTGCGTATGAGCGCGCTTCTAGCCAACTATTCAATGCCTCAAAGAGCAGCTTTATCGTTGGTCTGTCCACCAATGTAAAGCGCTTCAGATTATCGAACACTAGTCCATGTACTTACGAGGATATCTCCCTTTCGATTATCTCAGATGCCCTATCTTTCTTGGACCCACTAGGCATCATTATTTTGATGCTTCGCTGGCCAAGTTGAGATAGAAACTAGATGGATGGAAACTTATTTTTCTATCCCTTGGGAGATGCATCCAACTTATTCGACATGTCCTCATGAGCATCCCCCTACATACCCTTATGGTCCACTCACTATTGCTCACAGTCCTCCACTCGGTGGAGCGACTCTGCACACATTTCTTATTGTCCGATCACCTCGTGGGAGATAGTTGCTACCCCTAAATTTCTTGGGAGAAAGCTTGTCGACCGATGGACAAGAGGGAACTAGGGATCAGACGCCTTCAAGACGTCTAAGGCATGCTTTAGAAGAAGCTCATGTGGCGTATGCGTACTATGCACTCCCCATTGGGGAATTTCATCTCAGCCAAGTATGGCGAATGGACTTGTAGAGAGATGGATATCTAGGGCCATTGCAGACGGTAGAGTTGGCAGCAACACTAGCTAGCGATAACCAAGGTCACATGTTGCCATGTCGGGCACGGTGAGATTAGCCCCTAGTATGATACATGGATAGCTAATGCGCCCTTAGGTTGTCATCCACACTTTGAGCCTCATAGCCTTCGATTGACCATGGCATAGCTGCTCATGAGCAACACGCGTCAACTTTGGGAGCAGCATGGCCTCCCCTTAGACATGTTACCCTAGACCTAGAGTACTCTCATCAGTACCACTCATGATCATCATATTTGGATGCTTACCCTCGATGGGTCCTTCTCCTACTGATCTTTATAAGAGCATTTTCGCAAGAAATCCCCCACCTAGCACACGGTTCGCCGCATTTGGCGTCCGGTGATCATCGCTCACGTCTCCTTTTTTCTTTTGGAGACTCATGTATCGTGGCCTCCCAACTGATGATTGAGTGACTCGTATCGATCATTGCCTCAATTTGCATTGTCATTTTTGCCCCACATCTCCCCAAGCTGAGACTATGGAGCACCTTTTCTTCCATAGTGAAACAACCCTAAACTATTGGTGCCAAATTACACATCATTGATGCCCAGTACTATGTACCCCTTCTACTCTAGCACTGTTAGAGTGTTTTGGCAAGTTTTTCTCTCGCCAATGCACTCTCAGCAAAGCCCATTCCTTCACGTCATCATAGCTTACTTACTATGGGAGATCTAGAAAGGGAAATTTTCATCTTGATAACATTCAAATATGAGCTAAATAAATGCTAATTGCCTCACATTTATTGGGTTTTAATGCTCTAAAACACTAATTTTTAATGCATGTTATCATGATTTTATGTTAAAAGAAGAATTTCCTTAAAATTCAAGTTTAATAATACATATAATAAATAATTAGGTCAATTTAAAAATTTTAATGGTTTTAAAATGATGATTAGGACAATTTAAATGAATTTAATTGACCTATTTCTATAAATAAAAATAAGCTAAAAATTTTTTTTTATTAAAACTGGCTTTTAGTGGGCCGATTTGAGAGCTAATAGTTTTCTTTAAAAAGCGCAACGCGTATGAAAGGATGCACCGCACGCAGTGAGGCGTAAGCGAATCAGAAGTGCCGTTTGTGCCTTCGGTGTGCGACACGCATGCACGAAATTTCGTGTGTGTCGCGCACAGAGTATAGCCACATAAAGGCCCGAGGAGCCAATCCCGTCGCGTTGTACGCTCTGCGTACAAGAAGAAGAAAATAAAAATAACAGAATCGGAAGAACAAGTTCTTCTGATTCTGCGGCGATAAAAAGCGATAAAGGAAGATTATTCCGGCGTTCTTGATTTTTTAAGCTGAAGGAAGGATCGCCTAGCCTCCCTCAAGACTAAAGAATCAGCACGTGCGATTCGAAGACCGATTGGGGCAGGAATTCGGCCCATCCGTCGCCGCCGTTTTTCATCGAGTTCAAGCCAAAATCAGTGGAAAAACTTGGCGTTCATTGTTCGGGATTGGCTCAGATTGATTCCCTGATAGCTCCTGGTACCTCTAGGTTTATTCCTGTTTGATTTTTGCACTTTATTTCATACTTGATTTTCTGAAATTCGCATTCCGTTTATGTTCGTCGTCGTTTTTTTATGTTCTGATTTTAATCATTTTAGCTCGTGAATTTTAGTTTGATTTCAAATCAATTATCCTAGATCGATTGTCCCTATCCTATTTTGAATCACATTTGTTCCTTAAAATCATAAAATCCATGCTCATGCTGCTGAAAATTCAGCGAATCGTGAATCAGATTCACGATTCGCAATCATAGGATATTTTTGCAATTCCGAATTAATCAGGGTTAAATAAAATATAATAATAAAAAAAATTCTTCTTAACATTCTAAATCCGTGAGAAATCAATCAAATAAGATACAAATCACTAGAAAATATTACCTTAGGCCTTCTAGCCTATGAGAAATTTGAATACATCCTTATAAAAAGACTGGTAATAACTATTGTGACAGATTTCTTCTCTAAATCATTTTCAATTGACTAAAAAGAAATTTTAAAAAAAAATATTCAAGCTGCATCAAGTATTCAGGTTAAACAAACGCGTTAAGCACACTTCAAGCAAACTGTTGATCTAGATATTTGTTACACTGACATCCTAAGAATCTAAGATCCATTGGATACTTAAACAACCTAGTAGGGGATTAGTTAGTAATTCTTGTCAAGGATTGCTAACTAATCATAAAATCTATTAAAAGTAAAAAAAATCATAGCTATTAAAACTTGAGTGCTAATCCCTAATTTGAGGAAAACTGAACTTTCCTATCGCCTCCCTAGGGTTCGACCCCTTACTCAAGCATTAAGGGACATAAAAATTTTAGCGATTAAGCTCAAAAAATCCCTAAATAACGACATATATACACGCATTTTTTAGCTTATCATTTGGCGCCGTTGCCGGGAAGGCAACAAAGCGTGCAACGCGATGGGATTGGCTCCGCGGGACTTTATGTGGCTATACTCTGCGCGCGACACGCACGAAATGGTGTGCGTGTGTGTCGCGCACCGAAGGTGTGAAAAACCCTTCTGATTCGCTTATGCCCCCCTGCGTGCGGTGCGTTCTTTCGTGCGTTCTGCGGGTTTTAAAAGAAACTGTTAGCACTCAAAACAGCCCACTAAGGGCCGGTTTAAATAAAAAAGGTTTTTTTAATTTTTTATTAAAAGAACACATAAAATAAATTGTAAAAATCATTTCTAAATGCATAAAAAAAACTAGTTTGTTCATTTCAAAAAGACCTTTAATTTTTAGCTTCTTTTTATTTATAGAAATAGGTCAATTAAAATCATTTAAATTGTTCTAATCATCATTCTAAACCATTTAAATGTGTAAATTGACCCAAATATTGATTAAAGGTGTTATTTAACTTGAAATTCAAGGAATTTATTATTTTAACCTAAAATCATGATAACATGCGCTACAAAATAAATGTTTTATGCATTAAATGCCCAAAAAAATGATGAAATTAACACTTTCTCAACTCTTATTAGCATGTTATCACATCTCATTTGCAAGGACCCAAATGCGACCACCGGATATCATGTGACGAGTCAAGTAGCGGATACGACACAACCACCATCTCATTCTGCCATGTGCCTGCAGCTCAGCCCTTGTGTGTGATCTCCTTCATACTTGGGGCATTACGGTGACCCTCACCTCCATCACTATTCGACTACAACTTGTCTACTTGCATCCACCACCAATTGGCAACCTCAAGTTGAATGTGAATGGTGCCGCAAAAAGGAACCCAGGACTAGCTGGAGGGAGTGGTATCCTCTGTGGTCACACAAGGAGAATTCTCTTTGCCTTCTCCTCCTTTTATGGTATCCAAACTAACGCATCAGCCAAGGCTATGGTGATATGTGATGGTTGACTCCTCTGCAATGAATGAAACCTTCACAATATCGTTGTAGAATCGAAATCAAAAGTGTTAGTTGACATGTTTCATGTAGGTTTTTGCTCCTAGCGGCTGTTGCAGCGCGTATGGGAGGACATCATGTGGTGCTACCCTCGTTTGACTAGTGTTCATCACTAGTTGTGCGAAGACAACCAGAAAGGAGATGCCCTTGCCAACCACATGGTATGCAGCCTGCATCCTTACAGCCTGCATTTGTGCAGCCTTTAATCACAAAGCCTTCTCTGTGGTTCGAACCCTTATTCACCAATTTACATTAGTAATAATTGAATTCTGTTTAATTATAAATATTACTGCATGTCTTGAAATTACACATCGACTAGGTTAATTGCCTAAATTTTGACTTATTAGTGACAGTGGTACATGAGGTGATGCTAGGTGATGATAGGTTCAGATGACGATGGATGTTGATGATGGATAGGGGTGCTACATGATCTACCTAAATATGTTGAAGTGAATGTAAGGCAAGAGTCAAACCTTATATCCCTATACTCTATCAAGATCAAGCCATCTTCCCGATGCACATCAGCCTCCCTACTTCTCTATTCACCCTCTCCAAGCACTAAAGACACCAAGAACAACCTTGATGGACATTGAAAACTTTACTTTCTTTCAATCTGTCTCTCTAGGAGGAAGTGAGCTTAACTATGTTTTTTTCTAGGGTTTGGGAGGTCAATTTATATATCCATGGATGAATAGAGGACATAAAGAAGAAACTGCCCTTAAAATTACAGCTTAATCAGAGTTTTGGATCATTAGATATCAAGCCCGAAAATTGGATGATTCCTACCTAATGATTTGATCCAACGATTTTTCTCTCCTCGTTCCCATTGACATTGTCATGTCATTCAATTAAGATTTCATCTTGTCATGACATTCACTGCGATGATTGGCTCAGATTCATCCTCATCATCCACGACCTATGGTCCTTGTTATGCTAAGTGTTGCCTCTCGAAAATGACAACATCAAAAGATAACAGTTCTATATTATAATATTCATTTTAATAAGTATGTCGTAGTTGACGTGGTGACGCATCAGTGTGTGCAACATGAGGCCGCTCCCTTTTAAGAGCCACTGATAGGATGACTCAGGTGTGCCACATGTACATGTGCTGCCATGTGTCTCATGACATGCCGGACATGCTGCAACTTTTGACTAGTTCAACTGTTAAAATTGTTATTTTGGTAAATTTGAGCATTGGCCTTCATGTAGCATTTATCGCAAAAAGCTCATCCTTTTTTGATTGGGGCACGCCTTCTAGCGAGAATAAAATTAAGAGAGATAAAGCATTAGTCGTACATGCCATTATGGCATCCGTATTGCGATGCCATAACAGTTTATGTCAATGATTGGCTGACGCCAATCATTAACCTTAACCATTGGTTGGTCGCCATTGGATTTGTCGAACAGCAACAGGTGGCATTGCGCAAAGAAAATTAAAATAATATTTTGAAATTCATGTTAATATAATGTTGAAATTTTAATGGAAAATCATATTTTGACTCAGAAATTATTTTCTTTCAGAAAATGTTGTCAAAAAATTTGTAAAAATGCGTAGAAATGCATAAAAAAATCAAAATATCATTCTAAAATAAATTTAATCATTTTAACCTGATAATATGCACATATAATCAACTTAATGAGAATAAACATGTAAATATGTTCTGATTAGGCAACAAAAAATGCATGTTATCAGTAATTTAGTGTTGTGATTTTCAGATAGTTTGATGTTCATCTTGATTGTTCTTAATAATATTTAGAAGAGATATTTAAAGGAGAGGAATCATTGTATTCAGATCTTGTCCTAATTCATCAAGTCATTTTGTGAATGCAGAGACTTCATTATAAACATCACAATATTAAGATTTGTTTTATTTAAATTAAATGATGACATGGAAGTTTTATTTGGTTTAACGACATCATAATATCCATCAAAACTTCCGTTATATTTTTATAAATTGAAAAGCCATAATATTTTATGTTTGCCTTTTTATCAATTGATGAGATGAGCATGAAAGCATGAAACATTATTATACTGAAGAAGTTTATTAAAATACATAGCATTTGATGGAATCATATGGATTTTTAGGTTCTATCCGAATTAATTATGAACAAAAAATAAAGTTAGCTTCATCCATATAGAATGAAAAGTGCATGTTGCGATACACTAGCCCAAATATTATATTGTCGTGATGTGACAATACACACGTTTGAAGATGTCATCCTTGCATTATCTTCATCGTCTACTCACTATTGTCTTTGTAAACCTACAGCCATTTCTCTAAAGCCCTCCCTTCCGCAGATGAATGATGAGTTACCATCATAATCATCATCATCATAATTACAAAAAAATTGTGATAGATGTATGATGATAATGAGTTCTAATCATCTTCACCATCATCACCGCCTCCACCACCTTCATCATCAACATCGCCACCAGCACCATCACCATCAGCAGCAGCATCACCATCATCATCATGATCACGATTACTATTATCATCATAAGCATCACCTCCGGCACCAGCATCATCACCGTTTTCTACTCCTGATATGACCCAAACCCTAAAACATATGATTTTACTATGTTAGGAAAGGGAATTCGTACATGAAAGAGATATCATAATCACACTGAATCATAACTTTTAACTATTAAAATTGTAAACCCAATGAAAGACCAAATAATCTGCTTTTAAGTAATGCCATGACATTTAAATCTCAACCATGGACAAGTCTATTCATCCACATCTCCAATGCCCATGTATCATTTAATGGCATTATAAAAGATGTAAGATTGGCCGATCTTTTGTAATATTCTGTGATGGTCTCGCCAGCTGCCTTCTCCAAGGCCCACTATAAAAGCTAGAGCAGAGGGACAATGAACTTTGTGGCGGTGTTTTTGAAGCGCCGTCGCCGCCTTTTTCTCTCGGTTTCCGGGAGATGGAAGGCCAGCCGGAGCTCGGCGGAGATCGATCTGCCCATTTCGAGTCTTTTGAAATCATGGGTTTGGATTACAACTCGAAACCCATCGAGATTTCGTCGGTTCTTCTTTCTTCTGGCGATAGTTCTGTTCTTGCAACCTCCTTGGATGCCCAAGAATCTAAAGAAATCGTTCCAGAGATTACCCCTGTTCGACCATCGTCTCCTGCGACGGATATTATGCAAAAGATTGTGCGCCAGGTGAATGATCTTCGTTTTTATATTCCATTTTTTTTCTTTTTTTTTCCCATTTGTTGAATAACATTTGATGGTCCTTTGTTGATGTCGATTTATTTTCATGGATTTGCAGGTGGAATACTACTTTAGCGACGAAAACTTGCCCACTGACAAGTTCATGTTGAAGTATGTGAAGAAGAACAAAGAGGGATACGGTAAGCCTCCGCGGTATTTATTCCTTTTGCTAGTTTCATATGTATTCTTTTTTTTCCAAGTGGAAGATTGAGTGGTCATGAGGAAGAAGGTTTGATGATGGATGAATGGATGTTGGGAGACGATGAAGACCGCAGCATGATGATAATCTCACCATGGGTGGATGCTAGAATGATTTATTTTCTTACTCATCTGAGTCTTCTGAATTCATGTTTTCATGAATTTCATCGAATAGAATGCTGGAAAATGATGAAACTGATGAGATGAAGCAGGTACTTACGACAGAAAATTTCAAGATAGAAGTTTTCTTGGTTCTTCCGAAGAACCCGCCTGTGCCGGACTTCTGGTTTTCTATCATGATCATGAAAACTAGTTGCTATCCATGGCGCTGCTGGTTCTTGGTTGTGCCGGGCTCCTAGCTTGATTCTGTGTGACTAATCAATGACTTCAATCTGATTCATCTTTCAAGTGGTATTTATACCATTTTCGTCTCTTTCACGAGCTTCTATCTTGATCCTGGCATACTGCTCAAGGATTTCTATCTGGCCAATCCTCAATTTTTTCTGTGTGAACCGTTTCTGCTAACTATGAAGTTGATTTCTTTTCCGTCATTGAGAAATGTCTCCTACCTTGATTCTGAGTGACTAATCAGTGCCTTCTACCTGATTTTTCCTCTCTTTTGTTGGATCCAAACCTAAACCCTTCTAGGGATTTGTCTGTCATTTCAGCCCTGTAATTGTGCTGAGCCCCTAAGTTGATTCTTAGTGACTGATAAATGGCCTCTGTCTTATTCATCCTCTGTTTTTCAAGAATCGAACCCCAGAATTTTTTATACTTCCAGATTTTGCATGCATAAAGACATGGTTTATCTTTTTTTGGGGTTTTGGGCTGAACTGATTTTTCTTCCCAGTCCCCATTGGGGTGATCGCATCTTTCCGGAGAATGAAGAAGCTAGTTGAAGATGATGATGCACTCATAGCCGCCGCCCTTCGGACGTCATCCCAACTGGTGAGATCTCCTCCGGTGACATGTGACTAGTTGCGGCTGCCGCTTCGTCCATTAGGGTTCTGCAGGACTGGGGTGGGGTGGTCGGGTGGTCAGGCCGGCTGGGCCATCGACCGGACCCATAGTGGACCGGACCCATAATACGATTAACTGGATCAAATATTCGTCATGTATGACTATGTACGTGCATCAATTTTAATTGAACCAACCAGATATGGTAATCTGACAAAACTAGAGGGCCACATCAGATATGAAAACGATATTGTCGGTCCCGTAAAACTTGATAGCTTCTTGTTGGGCTCTCTGGGTCAGGTCGGTTCTTAGTGGTCTCTTAATAAGACTAATTGCATCAAATATTTGTCATATGTTGTTATATACAGCTATCAAGTTTTACGGGACCGACAATATTGTTTTCATATCTGATGTGGCCCTCTAGTTTTGTCAGATTGCCATATCTGGTTGGTTCAGTTAAAATTGATGCACGTACATAGTCATACATGACGAATATTTGACCCAGTTAATCGTATTATGAGGCCACTAATGCTCGACCCACCCTAGAGGGCAGGTCAGGGGCTGGGCTGACCTGGGGTCAGGTCGGCCTAACCAACCTGACTATTGGGCTAATTAACCTGATGCCCAACCTACGTTGTGGGTCGGGTCAGAATGCTACCGCATATGACTAATTGCATCAAATATTACTAATATATTCTTTATATACATCAATTCTTTATGGAATTACCTGATCTGGTAATCTGATCCAACCAACGAGCCTAGCTGACCCAAATGAAAAATTGGGCTTTCTGGGCCGACGAGGCCATGTATTTTGCCCTGACCTGCTGGCTCGGCTGAGCCAGTATGGCCGTTTATTCATTTGGGTCTCACAATAGAACTAATTCCATCAAATATTAATAATAAATTATAATGTGCACATGTCAATTCTTTCAGGACTGGTGTGATCCGCTAATCTGACCCAACCTGCCAAACAAAATGAGTAATTGGGCTTACTGGGCAACCAAGTCAGGTGCTGGGCCCTGAGCTGGCCAACCTTGTAAGCCCACTTATTTATTTGGGTCTGGTGTGTTGGGGGGTTGGTTCGGGTCAGATCAACCGATTCCAGACAGCTCAATTAGGGGTTGGCTGACCAGACCTGTTTGTAGAATCGTCGCCTCTGGTCACTTGATGATATCATGTATGTTTTTCGCCCAACTATGCAGGTTGTCAGCAAGGAGGGGAAGAGAGTAAAACGATTGCACCCACTTCCTCCGCCAGCAGAACCAGAAGACAGAAGGGTAATTTAGTTTTTCGTTTTTTACATTTTATGTTACTTTCTCCCTTTTTGACCTGTAGCTTGGCTCTGGGAATAAATAAGTACTACACTCCTTTTATCGTTTTAAAATTTAATTTGGCTCTGAAAATAGACGGTTGTCATTATTATCTTTCCTTTTTAAACTGTTATTGGCCCTGAGAATAGATAAGTATTATTCTCCTCTGATTTGTACTTTTTCCTGAGAATTACTCTTATCATTTTATCTCCTCTTTTCATTTTAGATTGAAATTTGGTTATCTGAATAGGCGCCGTCATTATCTTTCCTTTTTAAACTGTTTATCTCCTCTTATTGTTTTTATTTGTAATTTGTTTCTCAAAATAGGCGGCTGTCATTAATATCTTTCCTTTTTAATTGCTATTTAGCGATGGTAATAGATAATTATTCTTCTCCTCGTATTTTTTCTAATTTTTTGGCTGTTATTACTTTGTTTCCTTTTCAACTGTAATTTAGCCATGAGAATAGATAATTATTATTCTCTTCTTATTTAAAATTGTAATCTGGCTCTGATGATAGAGCATATTTCGTTATTTTATTCTCGTTTCAAATTGTGATTGGCTCTGAAAATGGATAGATATTACTTTTATTTTCTTCCTATTTTAAAAAAAATAGCAAATACCTTTAATTTTGTTCTGAAAAGGATGGGTGTTCTTCCACAGCCGTGCACAGTTGTGGTGGAAAACCTTCCTTTGGACTGCTCTGAGGAGAGCCTCCAACCGACATTTGGAGCATCTGGCCAGTAAGACTCTACGATCGCCGAAATTACAAGTGTATCCTGCATTTCATCTTCTTCAATAAAACTCATGGGAGGAGTTTTTTGGGTATTTTTCTTGAAGGATCCAGCGCATCTCCATCCGCCACCCTGGCAGCACTCAAGAAGAGGACTCCAAAATCAGCTCAAAGGTTCTTTTTTTCCTCTAAAAAAGGAAAAATAAGAAAACAAGAAAAATATACCCATTTATTATTACCGAAATTTCTAATACTCTATGTCGTTCCTCAGTTGCACGCGCTCGTCGAGTACACGACACCTGCTGCTGCTGAGCATGCGGTAAGTATTTAGAAACTTTTTATTCTTATTTTAATTTATGAGTTAAAAATATCTAGTAGGGAAATATCTTTCTCTTGCCGGTGTGCCCAGGTGGCCTCTCTCAACGATGAGAAGAATTGGCGCAGCGGCCTTCGTGTGGAGCTCCTTCTCAAGCGAATGGTATTTTCTTTTTTAATTTTTTATTCTGAGGCTCGGGGACGGTTGACGGCCAGTCATCCGTCCCCTCCCGTCTGTCTCGGCAAGGTTCACAGAACCAGACGAGACGATTATTTCGCCCCGGTACGAAAAATCATCCCGTCTAAAACCTTAGACATTGGACGAGAAAGAAATTCGTCTTCTGGACGAAGGACAGGACGAATGTACTAAAATTCCATTTTACAATGTTTTTCTTGAGTTTTAGAACATCTATGATTCGGAGCGTCTATCTTTTTCCGTTCCTGGACGAGACGAAAACCGTCCCAAAGTGTCTTACATCCCGGTCTCGGACAATTGGGCACCTTACTGATGGCCTTGGTCTGCAGGGAAGGCTTGGGCTCGTGCCGAGAGCGCGCCGGCCCGGACCATCGGGCCATGAAGCGCAACCCGGCGGGGACAACGTGCCGGGCCTGGATGCGGCGGAGGCGGCGGGGCCAGAGGTAGAGGCTGACGTCACAGATTTCTCTCTTTCTGTATGGTCTAGGCGTGGGCCCACCAGACTAATGGGCCAGTCTGCAGGCCCAGCAAGGGAGGAGGAAAGCGCGCGGGAAGGGCGGCCCAAGAAGCCACCAGCCGGTGGGCCCCACCAAGGCCCCCCCGGTGGGGCCCAGGATGCCCGACGGGACACGTGGCTTCACCATGGGCCGCGGCAAGGCCTTGCTCCCCGCCCCATAAAATATCTTCTTTTTCCCCATATTGTATGTACACTCATCTGTACAGCGCCTCGGTGATGACGAAATATCTTCGCGGTTCGAACTGTACGTAACGGCCGGTCGAATGTGTAACGGTTGATCCCGAGCGACCCGTCCCGTCCGAGACATTCTCTTGCCCTGTCTTATGTCTGGGATAAGGCAGTGCATTAGGCCTCTCATAATTTGACACGTGGCAAGCACGTATCGGGGAAATCTCACGCGGAGATGACGAAAAGCAGACAGGCAGATGGATGAACGGATAACCAAAAGAACGGCCTTCATTCGTTAACCGTCATTCGTAAATTGGGTTAAGTACTTTTCAAGGTTGGAACGAATGACGGATTGATCCGTCCGATCCGTCCGATCTAACTGTGGCTTCGCCTATAAATAAGGCCTTCTCTCACACTCTGCTAGCTCTTCGTTCTTCCGTCGTTTTCTGTTGTTCTTCGTCGATGCGGCTTCTGCGGAGTTCTTCCCCGACGGTGTTCATGGCTTGGAGAGGTATTTCGATTTCTTCGCACTCTGCTTCATCCGCGGTAGCAATCCTCAGGCGATCTCCCCGAGTCAAGGTATAGCTGCTCAAATCGCGCTTTTCTCCCTACTTTCCGGCATTTAGGTTAGTTGCATTCTGTTGTTGCAGCAGTGCTGGCGCTTTCGCCTTGATCGTCGCGGCTCCGGCGGCCTGTTGATCGTGAGATCGGCTGATTTTGGTGATGATGTGCGCGCTGACCGTGTGATATTTTCTTTCTGATCATTTTTCTGCGGCTTTCGTAATTTTGCGATTTTGATGATTTTTTAGGATTTCGGCGGTGTGGCTCCCTCGTTTCATGATGTGTACGGCGAAATGGCTGACGGCCGGCCTCTTGTGATGTCATCTTCTAGCGAGGGAGAGGAGAGTGATGCGGAGATTGTTTTTGATCCGAATTTGGATTTGGAGATGTCTGCGAGTAAGGACGGCAGGGAATCGCCCAAAACCGCGCTTGCTGTGGCGGCGCATCGGATTGCGGCTTTGAGAGGTGGCCGGAGGAGAGATGGGTACTGCGCTCTGAGCTACATTACTCTAAAAGTGTTGAATTTTGTTTCGAAATCTGTTGTGATTACTGTTGCATGGTTGACATGACTGAAACCGGGTGCATTAATTAAATGTAGAAGTTTTAGGCATGTTTATTTTAATGAAATCTTGATAATTTTTTTAATGTGGATCCTTTGATCTGTCTTAGTCCACTTCTGTCCATATTTTAGTTGGTCGATCACAAATAAGTAGAATAATTGATCGTCATTTGTGTGGGGCCATGAATATCTTTGACCCATTACACGAGTCAAGTTCTTGATTCGGGAAAGTTCTTCTCTGTCAGAAATGCATTTTGTTGACGAGGATTATCTTATTTGTTTTTCTTTTAGGCAGCATTTTCCGTTTCTCACTTTAATGTATTTTCTGTTACTCATTTGTGGCATATATTGTTTCGTGCTACAATCATAAGATGCCCAGTGATTATCTAGCAAATTAAGGACATTTTGATATTTCCGTCTCTCATATCTTTCTTTCAATAGATGTTACTCCGTTGAGATAACAGCCAAGAATGAAGAATTATGATATACTCCTCTGGATGTATATCAGGATGTGACTTGTCCGTCCCTTCCTCGTGTCCCCCTCTCGGACGCAGCAAACCCAATCTTCCTCAGTCACCTCACTGGATTTTCAGCTGGCTTGTCTCGTAATAGATCATTGTCTCGTCTCTAATTGGTCTCTCCTGGACTGGCTCGTCTGATGACTGATCCCGGTCTCATCTCTGATTGGTCTCTCCATGACCCCAATGATCATACAGCCTTCACTGGACTTCCAGCCATTACATCCCTGATCAATCCCCACCATCTTTGATTGATCCCTCTTCCTCCTCTAAGAAAACTCCTTCCTGAAAATAAATCTCAATCAAGGATCTTATAAATTTGCATTTTCCATTTTTATGAGGATTTTGCCTAATAGCACTTCTTAAACCTGCAGGATTATGACTGGGGTCTGGCTCAACGTGGCACTATTCTCCTTCTTGGCTGTGATTCTTTTATTTGTGGATTGGTGTTCCTGGCGGATTGTTAGACTGCCGCTTGAGCCGTTTTACTTCTCACGGCCTTTCTGTCTTTCAGCTGCATTTACGACTCTGACGGGTTACCTTTATGTTCCCCTCGCTCGTTGGGCGACGATCCATCACTTACAAAGTAAAAGGCCCAAGATGGGCCTACCAAAAAGAGAACCCCCTTCAATGGGTGGGCTTTTCTTCATTCCCATCAGTCTTTTAGTTTCAGGAATAACCACTCAGTTCTCTTCAGCTGAGGTTTTTGGTGCTGGGGTAATCACTTTGGTGTTTCTTGTGATTGGATTGCTTGAGGATGTGCTATCCATTGACGAGAAAAAGAGTCATTGGTTATCTGGATGCATTAAGTTCACGTTGCAGGTGAAAAAATAAACTGGCCAAAGGTATATAGTTTCCTTGCTTTATTTCTGTCAATAACTTTTACCATAGATTTTGTTTTCTTGTGACAGATCGCTGCTGGCACTTGCTTCTCTCTTTGGTTTTCCTTCTCAGAAACATCATCGTGTTATAACATGTATGCTCCTGTGGTCAATGTTTCCATTAGTAATTGTGTCACCATGCATATTAATCATGTCATTTTATGTGGACACGTTTCCATTAGACTTTAGATTGAATCCTCTATTCTTTTGCTGACTATTTTTTATATACTTGATGAAGGAAATTCTTGGTCCCCCTTCCTCAACCTCTTGGGTTGGTGTACCTGGGAAAGCTCTATTTGCCTCTCACAGCGTTTTGTTTCCTTTCCATGGGAAACGGAGTTAATTTGACTGATAGCCTCGATGGTGTTGCTGGAGGAATAAGTGCACTGGCTTTCATAGGGATGTCTATTGCTGTCCTTCCTGTTAATCCAGGTACATATCCCATGTTTACAATTCATTTTTTCCTTAAACTCTGTGCGTAAACTTTGAAACTTTATTTCATGCAAATGTGCTAGGATTGACAGACGATGATGAATTCTTCATTGCCATCGTCATCCATGGGACAGTTAGGACAATGACAATGGCCAAAGTTTCAGCAACAGATGGATGAGGATGATGATGACAATGGCTATTTGTCATCCTCATCATCATCGTCCACTCGTCATCGCTTTCATGGACGCCAAACCCTACCCCCAAATAGGACTGATAGATGATAACAATCATCGCCATCATCCCCATGTTCTGTCGCTGCCATCCATTTTACGGCAGCGGCTGTTGTATCAAATCGTCCTCATCATCAATGTATCAAACTAATGATGCCTAGAAACTGTATTATGATAACACACCGCCATCATTATTGTGTATATTAGACCCTACAATTGTCTGCGTTTAAAATATATATATTTATTTTCAGAGCTCTCAATTTTTGGAGCCTCGATGGCCGGTGCGTGTGCTGGTTTTCTTGTACACAATCGTTTTGAAGCATCTGTTTCCATGGGGCACAGTGGTTCCTCAGCGCTGGGTGGAGCACTTGCTGCCATGGCAGCCTCTTCTGGAATGTTCTTCCCTTTATTAATTTGCTCTGCTGCCCTCCTCTTGGAGTTATTTTGTGCGGTAGTGCAGGTAATGTCTCAGCAAGGTTTATTTTTTATTTTTCTCACGAACGATTTATAATGTTAATTTTTACTTCTCTAAAATATTTTTTTTCCATGTTGGTTAAAGTAATTAGTTGGGTTCAGCCTGATCCTGATCGATCAATGGGATCAGAGTTAGATCTGTCAGTTTTGGTTGGATCAAATCTTTTGTTAGACTGTATGGATCGGTTTGATCGATCGGGATTACAGTGGAGCATCGCGCAAGACTCTGTCAATCCGATCACGAATATTTGATTCATGGACCTGCACTCTTAATTTACTTTCTCTATGCACAGGTTTTCTGCTGCGTTGCCTCGAAGATATTCTCTGGAGCTGGGGGTAAATTTGTCAAAACGGTCCCTTTTCATCAGATCCTGAAGTGTTTTGGTTTTGGCGAGAGCGCAATAGTTGCTTGGTTTTACGTCGTCTCTTCAATCTTTTGCATGCTTGCCGGGTATGTGGGTCTCTGCATAGCCTGAATTTTGTTATCTTTTTGAGATTTTTGATTTTTATACCTTGTAAATATCAAGGCTTCTTCTTTGATGAGCCATATTAGGAGAATCAGGCATAATGGCCCAATTTCAATTATCTTAAAAATGTATATATATTTGACATGATATGTTTTGATCTTATCAAACATAAGGTGTCTTGCTTGCCTCTGAGGTTTTTGAATATTCATTTTGTGACTGTATATCTATTTGACATGATCTATTTTGATCTTATCGAACATAGGGCGTCTTTCTTGCGTCTGATCTTTTGATTTAATCTTGTGAATATCCATTTTGATTCTTTGACTTGCTATATCAGCAGAATCTATTATTGTTTTTATAAAAAATACGTTTTATGTTACTAACAAAAAATGACCTAAATTATAATGCATAAACAATGTCTCAATACATATATGAATGAATCTCCATTTTGCTTCCTAGACGTATGTTCTACCTTAATAAGTCCCCATGTCATATTTTTGACCAAGGTAATTTCATTTATGATGTTATTAGGTATTAGTTCATATCATGGATCCAACATTAAAATGATTGTGGACACTTTTCTTGATAGTTTTATAATGCGGGGATAAATATGATGACATATAATATTCTTAAATTCAGAAAAAAACTGTGATATTAAATAAAACGGATGTTGATATAACCAAACATTTTTCAGTGATTCTTGGTCCATAGATTAAATTATTGATAAATTGAGTCACAAATTTAGGTTTCAATGACAGAAATTTTGGCCAAGATCTAACATACCATTATAATATGAAGACATTAACGACTAACTATAGTTTCTAAAACCCAATTTTAATTCTGACATAGTGGGACGATTCTATATGAATTTTATAATTTTACCAGGTCTTGACATAAGTTGGCAAAGGATAAATATGTTGGGAAAAGTTGAAGTACCTTAGATCACATAAGTTATGATACCTAACTTTGAAAATTCATCAAAATCATCTTATTATAAATTTAGAAGTATGACAAGATTTGTGTTATTCAGACACTAAAATTTTACAGAACGCGTTGGATAAATTTGCCATAATCTATCCACAAAACTTCAATGATTATAAGGTGTGGAAATACAGGTGGTTGAATTTCCTAGCTACATGGGCTGAATATCTCCATTAATTAACAAAATACAATTTACTAGTACTGCAATTTAATTATTGGAGGTTTCCATAGATGATAAGTCTGATGCCTACAAGTTCAAAAGTGTTTTCCATTTAAGAATTGGTCATCTTTTGCTTGGGCCGCGATCCCATAGTTTAATCTTGATTGGCTTACATTTACTGATGTTGAATTGGTCACAAGCTTCAGCTCTCAAGCTTCAGCTCTTTAATGGGTCGAATTGTGTTGCTGGTCTTGCTTGAGAGCTGAAGCTTGAAGGCTGTAGCTGTGGGTCCTCTTTCTGCCTGATGACTGATGACACCCAAATTATTCAGTTATTTCTAGGGAATTTACATATTTTTCTGTATTAGAAATAATAATTATTCATGTTTTAAAGCTTACAAATGATTTAATTTATTTTGAGAGTGATATTATGATTTTTTGTGATTTAATGGTTTTAAGGATATTTCTGACAATATATTTATAATGAAATTACTTTAATGATTTAAAATATATATTCTTATGGAATTTTGGACATTAAATTCATTAATATACTGATTTTCTAAGTCAGAAAAAAATAAATTATATTTTACAACTTTGGATTTGTTTTATAAATATTAGTTAATTTATGTACGGTCGTAAAATTGTGCCTGCCACATGTGCCCATTCGATTTGATCAAGTCTCAACTAATCAAGAGTTTTGGCATAATTAACGGATCTAGTCATTGCAAAAATGTGTCATTATGGCATTGATGAAGTGATTTTATTGATCTTGTCTTCATTTTAGTATAAATTCTCATTTCATACATTTTTTATGGTGTAAGCTTTAAACCACTATTTTTAATGAAACTTCTACCTAATTTTTGAAGGCCATACATTCTTGTTTTGAACATGTTTCAAAATTTATTCTTGCGCAAGTGGGTGTTAAGTTAAACATTCATCACCTTAAATTATTCTAACCTCCGTCACTGAGACTTGGAAGAGTTATCGACAAAAAATGTCTTCATATTTTTTCTCTTTCTCTCCAAAGTTCTGCGTGTCACACTCGTAGATCTAGAATAAATGGAACATTTGATAAAGTTAGGTAAAATGGGTTTGAATATCCGATGAAGGCAAAAATGAATTCATCAACAATAAAAGAAAAGGCATCCTTTATAGGAGGGAGGATGAAAATAAAGATATATGATGTGGGAAAAAACAAGTCCAGAAGTGAATAAGACAAATACTTATCCTGCTAAACCTAGCACATCCTAGAGGTGATATAAAATCCTAATCATTCATTTTAAGACATCAGATAGTTACATCCATAGTAAAATAAATGACCATCAGTGTTACTAATTTATGTTGACTCCTCGTCATTGGTTTCATACCATTAAGCACAATATTTGATCCTGGCCAATAGATTTGTCTTCCTATTCCATGTTTAATCCTAAGTTGTATGTGTCCCTATTCAAGAGTTAATCTGATCCCCTATATGTGAGACATATAATAGGTTGGAATATGCCCAAACAAATCAATGACTAGAAATGCCCAAAATTCAAATAGTCATAACTTCTGATCCCATGGGTATTTTTGGATCAAATGGCCATCTTTTATTTCTCTTTCCATGACCAATGGTTGATCCTATTAATAGATCCCAAGATTAGGCTCTTCTTGTACTTCATTTTGCCTTTCTCCATGTGGGAGACCTTGTGAAACAAAGGTGTATGAGTGCCATTTTAGAGTTTTTCCTCTTCCAAAAGTGAGTTTCTTCCCTCTCTCTATCTATCTTCGTGTCCACTGCAACACGCCAAGGCACTGGGCACATTATACAGGTCCATGAAGGGAGATTAATGCTTGGGAGAATCACCAAAGAAATAGGTAAGTCCAAAACATTTAATTAGGAATTTTATTCCATTTCCCCCATCTTTCTATCTATTCCACATTCTCATATCACTTCACTCTCTGTTATAAGTAATTAAACCCTATGAGTAGGGATAAATGGCTTATACCACCCATTACTAATTAGGGTTTTCATAGGAAATCCCTAATTAGGGTTTCTTAATCATATCTATTCATTTCTCTTATCCCATCCTCACTCCACAATTTTAATACGATCCTAATCTCTGTTATAAGTTCATCATTCATATGATTAAGAATTAAGAACTTATACATATAAATTAATATAATTAAAATCACAATATATATCTATTATCTCTTCTTTCCACGCTCTCTCATTACTTTGTTCTAAATATCAATCTTAATCACAAAGCCTTCTTTGTGGTTCGACCTCTTACTCACCAATTTATGTCAGTAATAAGTGAACTAGGGTTAATTAAAAATATGATTGCATAAGTCTCGAAGTTACACATCGACTAGGTTAACCACCTAAAATTTGAAATATCCGTGTACTATTAAATTCCTTTAAAAAATCATTGAACAAGAAAATGATAGAAAAAATATTAAATATATGGCTAGGATGAGTTAACCTACTACTCATATCCACATCATTAGTATAGATGTGGAAAATAGCTACCAGATTGTGGAACTGATTTGGCCAAGTCATGGGCTCCTACTTATGGAGCCTTGAATTCCTCCTGTGGTACATGGCATTGATTCAGATTATTCCTTTCTTACTTTTGGTTTTATACATTCTCATTAAATATACATAAGCCTTTGAATTAACTCAAACTTAACTCGGATGTGAGATATAATAACTACATAAGTCAAGTAGTCAAATAAGTTTTATGAAGTGAGTTAGGGTTGGTCCCGAAACATGAATAGTGAAGAAAATTAGTGAAATTAGGACTTTATTAGTTATTTAAATATTTACTACCATTCTTTAACCATATTGAAAGCATACTTTTAAGACTGTTGCATATTGATTTCTTAAATTTTACTATATCATGAAAATTTTGATTGATCATTCCAGATGCACTAAAATATTTTTATCAATTATTTTGAAGAATTAGGCAGAACTTTCCACTTTAAGCACATAACAAAACATGGAAGTCCCTACAAAATGTACATTTAATAATAACTTTATAGGCATATGAGGAAGCTAGCTTTTGAGTAATATAATAATAGACTGTACTTTATATATATAGTCTCATTTGTTTTATCTCATCACATAACAAACATGCACATGTTCTGGAATTTTATATTTTTCTCTACACCTGGAATATGCTTCAACCAACTAATTATAGAATTTTCTGATTTTTTTTAAAAATATTTATATGGATTGTATTGACACATTGATCATGTACTAAGGGGAATCCTATCAATAAAGTTAGGATGTCCCAATTTTTTCCCACCTTTTTTAATTTTGAAATATTCTCATTTTCATATGAACTTTTGGAAACCAAGTGGACAATATTTGAATGAAAAAATAATATTTCGTTTTTAAAAAACTTTTAAGTAAGAAATAGAGGCTAATAACTGGGGTATGTCATTCGGAATAACAAAGCAATAGATAAAAGGTTGAGTTATGCCAGATAATTTTCCAGGTCATGTTCTCTTTGAACTAGACATTGGATTACTTTTAGAATTCAATAGAGACAAGATTCCTAAATGATTCCTAAATTATTTACAATTTATGCACAATAAAATTTTCATAACTGACATGCAAAGATTAATCTTTAAGGACATTTTAATAAAATTCTTTAATTTTTTGATAAATATTCAAAGTAATTTATGACTAAATAGAATCTGTGATTAAGAAAAATAAGTCCTCAGTCAACTAGTTGACTGATTGTAAATGAAGATATAATAGTAAGTCTAGTGAAAAAAGGCTACTTAGTTTGACCATATGGTTAAAAAGACAACTTGTATTTTATGTGATATGACGATAAACATATTCTCTAACATTGTTCAAATATTTGTCTCAATTTGACCTCATTTGATTGGTTTAATAACTATCAAATTCCTACTAGCTTCGTTGTGGTGTTTAAGGCTGAATTTATTGATGATTTACTAAAGATTAGTTACATGAAGATATTAATATCCGACAGTGATATCTTGATTTAAATTATGTAGTAAAAATACCTGAAAGCTTCGGATATTTTAAAGCTAAAAGTACAAGTGTTATTGTTTCATATTGTTGGACTGTTGAAAATTACTATTATGTCCATTCAGATTTCTAAGTCCAAATAAACAGTTTTGGCCCTAATTTCAAACTCTGTTTCTCCTTGCCCTTTGAAATCGCAGTCCAAAGCTAGAGAGAGCATTTGATTCGTGAAGAAAGTTTCAAGCAGATTTTCAACATTCCTAATGTGATGTTTTTTCTAACATCATTCCAAGTCCATAGAACTTTAATTCGTGGTTTGTGCTGCAGGGTGATCCAAGATTCAGAGGAAAGAAGGCTGGTCCCAAAATTTCATGCATCCTCAAGCTTGTGATAAGTTTGACATCTTTAATATAAATTTTACATTCATTTTGACATTTTCTCTAATTTATGAATAGTTTCTGACATCTTATGAATCCATTGGAATTAGAATAGGATCTTTTGGACGCATTTTGAAAGAGTTAAAGGGTTTGAGCTTTGGATGAGGAGGAATTAGATGCTCATCTAAGAACAACAAAAGATTGACCTATGGAGATTTATTTTATTTGATGTTGAATATGTTGTGTGATATTAGAGTTTTTCATAATTGTATTAAGAAACCATTTCGGTTGAGGCATCTTATTTGGTGGAGGAATGAATAATATATTTTAGTTTTAAACACCATAGTTCAAACACAAATCATGGAATTTCATCCAAAAAGAAGCATGGAGGAATGGATGACTTGCTCCACGGAAGTCATAGTTATATTTTAAATTTTTTTATCTTTGAAGTAATAAATTTCTGATCAAAAAATATTCCCTGTTGAAATACTTGAAATTAAGCCTTGTGTTGAATATTAATTGAGGAGTGGTTAAACTAAATGTTCTGAGGATAATATATTGTTCAAAAATAAATCATTTTTTGCTACATTTTGTGGTCAGTCAGGTTAAGGCTTTGGGGGCCAAGTTGAAGTAGGTCAAGCGACACCATTACGTGGAAGACTTGGGGAGTTGAGGATTATGGAGCTTCATCGACTTTTTTCTTTTTGGTATCCTTTTTCAGCCCTATTTCCAAGTGGATTGCTTGGGGAGATTCACACAAACATGGTTAGGACACATAATCACTTCGACACGGATACCTCCAAGAAGCATTAAGGACTAGCGTAAGCTGTCAAAAAAAAACTAATCGCGTCTCCCCTTTCTGTTATCTCATTTCCTAGTTAGAAAACTCCTAGGTTAATTAGTTATATATATAACTAGAGAATCTAATTCAACCCCCTCTTAGATTATACCGTAGCCAATTAAACTAACATCATTTTGTTTTCAGTAAATGATTTTAAATGCATGTTATCAAGGTTAAGTTATAAAATCTGTTGTTACAATCATATAATGAATTTTAGATGGTTGTTTTGGTATTTTATGGAAGTTTTGAACCATTGAATCAGGTGATTTTGGTAATTAAATTCTGATATAAAGCATGGAATTTCATGGCTTTGGAATCATGTGTGACTACATTAATAAGCCGTGAAAAAATAATATTTTACAGTACTTTTTGTCATTAGAATTTTAGTAATTAAAAATGAAACTTGGAGACCAGGTGAGAAGATTAATTTACTTATCTTCCTTTCCTTATAAAAAAATTAGGCTCATAAAAAGCTAACAGAAAATTCTGACTATGCCATGACACTTTTGGGATTTGACACATTAACATTCTCTAGAATCAGATGTTTATAAATGATAGATAATTTCCGCTCAATTAAATTATTTAAATCATATTAATCACTCATTAAACTATTTCATATAGACTTTTAGTATTACCAGGACCCGCATAGTAGTTTCATATTCATATTCAAAATTTAAGGATCGCTAACACTTGAAATATTGCCAAAAAGTTAAATAAAGAATGTCATCTTGGATTATATTATCCTCTGATCTTCCTTGTGCATCTACATTTTATCTTTATCTTAAGATGACGAATTACCATATTATCATAATTTACATCTAGTTTGCTTCCATGAAAAAAAATTATGTATCCTGTAAGACAATAATCATGAATTAATGGATCATAGTAGGGAACTAAATATATACTTTGGTTACTACTGTAGACTTGAAATCTTGTCCACACTGGAGAAGCAAAAAATTTAATCAACCATGATAATGAGCTATACCCTCAGAGGATTAGAAATAGCATGCTTTCTTCAAATGGTTGCATTAATTTTTCCTGACTGACAAGGATTCACCGCTCAATAACATATCATGACTTTGCTTCACAAGATAAAGTAAGTCTTGGCGGCTACATGATATAGTATAAAAAAAATAAACTTCACCAACTTTGAGAATGTAAGGACCGCAGTTTCATCTTAGGCTAGTTTTTCTTTGTTTTGCTTCAATCACCTCTGGATGTGTTATGTCCCCTACTGGACGTTTTGTTTCGGCCTCCCGCCTACAAAATGGGCTTTTTTCTCTCTTTATAAAAAAAACATGTCACAAGACTTTGATTTGGGTTTTTTTATTAATTGGACAGGCACAATGAGAGATTGTCCCTCCACACGGGAACTTTACGATTCAGGAAAAACGTTGCGCATTACTGTCAGTTAATTCCCAAACTCGTTTACTCATTTGCCTTGTTTATCCATTAGCCTTTTAAACTGAGACTATTAAAAATACCCAGCTTGAGTTTGATTGAATACTAATCTTGTTCCGCTTTCCCTAAATTTCATAAACAAATAACATCAGCCAAATTACCAGGCCATGAAGTGACAGACATCTTTTATCATCTCTTATAGTCCACATAGAAAAGAGTCAACCCAATTCCAAATATTTCCCAAGGCCTAGTTTAGGCATTGTAACATGAAGCTTAAAACTCGAAGTTTTAAATAGATAAACCGAGAAACAGAACACAAAACGAGAAGAACATACCAAAGATACTATATCAACACAGACCCCAGTGGCTGCCTTCACTTACGCGTAGTTGCACATTCCATAGAGGCATTTGCTTGGTTTCCTGCAACGCCGGTTACAAGCACCGCAGTGGCTGCTACTGAACAGTGTGTTAACACACTTTCCTCCACAGCACGCTTGCCCATATCTACACCAGTTACCGCAACGCCCACAGTTGAACATATCATTCTTGAGATTGACGCAGTGCCTTTGACAACAGTCTCTTCCTGGGCTTCCAAAAGCTAAGCATAATCTCGGAAATCTCTCGCATGTCATACGTCCTCCGTTATTCGGCGGCCTTCGTAGGAGTAAATCTCTCATCTCTTCCTCTGTTTCTTTGGGTTGAGCTATGGAGATTGCTACTACACTAAGAATCAAAGAAGCAAGGAGAAAGAATGAAGCAACTCTTCCCATACTTGTAGAGAAGATGCAACAGAGACTCGAAGACTTAGATCTTGCGTTGAAGGAACTCAGCCAGCATGATTTTCTTATAGTGCAACGTTATCAAAGTTAGGCGTGTGGGAGGAAATTCTGGAAATTTTAGTCAAAGATTTATAAGTTGAAGTTAGGTTTTTGCAGGTAGGGATAGTCAACGGCATGCCGTGCACGTTCACATAGACTTGAAGTCTTTTCTGCGTTTGTGGGAGAGACTTGGGCAAGCGTTTCAATGCGGCACTGTACTGTTTCACATGAGCGGCTCACAAAGCATCTTTTTCATTGTCAACATTCCCACTACATTTGGGAATTTAACTACATGAATGATTTATTTGGCAATGTAGAGTGATATAAGATTAGGTTGAGGGGATTGAAGACAAGCATGAAGACCAAAAGGAAATCTGAAGTCTTCTTTGCGGTTTAATTACCAGTTTTCTGTTTGTGCGTGGACTGCAGAGTTGGGCAGAGTAGTCGTTCAACAAATGAGGTATTGTATGGCACAATTCTATTTAAGGTTGAGGGCAGCTTTCCGTGGTGGGGTGAGGTTGGCAGAACCAACATGCAGATGATTAAATGGCCTATTTAGCCTATTTAATCCGTTTTTAGTTTTTTTAATTAAGCCCATTAGGCCACTAACTAATTAAATGCCCCCCTCCCCGCCGCCCTCCTCCTCCCCGCCGCTCTCTCTCCCGCCCCCGCCGCCCCGCCGCCCTTCTCTCCGCCCCTCCTCCGCCCGCAGCCCCCCTTCCCCCTCCGGCGGCCGCGCCCCACCCCCCCTCCCCGCCCCTCCCCCCACCCCCACCCCTCCGCCGCCCTCCTCTGCCCGCGGCCCCTCCCCCATCTCCTCCCCGCCGCCCTCCTCTGCCCGCGCCCCCTTCTGCCACGCCGCCCGCTCCCCTCCCTTCCGCCCTCCACCCCCCGCCCACCTCCCCCAGTACCAACTTCTCCGGCGCGGCTGCGACGCCGTCTGGGCGACGCCGTCATTGTAATTTTAATTATTAATTAATACTTACATTAATAATTAAACATAGTAATTAGCACTTATATTAAGAATTAAACACACTTATTTATTTTCCAAATGGCATTTCACAGTCTTAAAAATACTTCAAAACGTGAGAATTGAGTGCGTGCGAAAATTCGCACACTCGGTGCGAATTTTGGCACCGCACTTCACCATGTCTACTTTCTCAACAGACAGTTATTCCTCTGCTCTGCATTCCAATGCCAGACCCTCTGGCCTCCACTCTACCAATATCAGATGCCAAATTCCAGATCATGACAAAAATGGATGGTAAGAACCCACAATGGAGCATCCTGATAAACATCCAATGAAGGAGATGAATGGAGAAGAATTGACCCTATTAAGCCTTTCGACCTCAGGGGCAGGTTGAGGATCAGCTTAACCTGGCCAACAGGCTGCGCCTAAGGTCAAGTCATGCCAAAAAGAATCAATTATAACCTGGATTAATTGAGATATGTTTTACATGATAATCTATTACAAGGTCCGAGTTAAAATTTGCATTTTTCAAACGAAAAGTAACCGAATTAGTTATAAATATGGAACCTTAAATTTAGGGAAGTAAATTTGATATAGAACCATATTAAATGATTTATGGTATATTATAAAAAGTTCTGTGTGCCTCTATTAATAAATTTGAAACTTTTATTAACAATTATGTGTACCTGAGAGTTCCATTTACATAAAATGTCAAACAAGACAATGTGAAGTAACATGGAAGACAAAAGTCTCAGTAATAGACATATATAAAATTTCCATCTAGGACAAATTGTTTGAGTGGTAAGCAGTTTTACTGTCAGGCCAAAATATCCAAACCATACTTGCATGTGGGCTCGTTTATATTTCAAGTTAACCAGTATAAATCAGTTTAATAAAAAAGTGCTGCTTAATCCAATTTATGTTACTCTTAGTCGTATTTTTAAATTAGAAAATATTTGTAAATATATTCATTGCACCTATAAAGAGTTCCTATCATAGTTTAATGCTTAAAGTAATGATGTTAAAAATGATTCACTATGGATACTTCAGAAATATTTGAATAAGTTTTATTCACAGAACAAATAACCTAAATTTAAGAAGTATGAAACAAAAATACAATCTAAGTCTCACAGATTATATATCTCATCATAACGAACTTGAATGAAATTTAGGTTAAATTTTAATTATGTCAAATCGCATTAGAAATTTAATTCTGAATTAAATTATGAGCTTATATGTGTGTGAAAAATATCATTTATATACTATTCAAAATTGCCTCATAAATCAAGGGATCATTCTTTAAATAATTATGTGATATAAAAATTTTATTTTGATATTATAAAAAAGTGGTTTATTGAAAAGTAATGGTTGTAATTGCCACATAAATGATGCCTTAACATGTTCAATATATTCAATAAATGGTAACTAAATAAGAAATGTGATATTTTAAAAACATATAAAATTAATCCGATAAATTGAAACTAACACCATTATGGGTCATATGGAAGTACGGTTATTTATGAAATCAACATAGTTCACAGAGAAGGTTGATATAATAAAATACCTAATTGATAAGTAATGAAATACATATTTACAAGAGATAAGTGTACATAATAATATTTTCAATTTAAATCTTCAAAAAAAAACATAAATATGAGTCTATTTTGAATAAAATACTTTTGAATTTTTTTATATTTTAGAAATGATTTTCGCTATTAGAAAAGAAATATATTGTGGACACTAAAAACATATATACAATTAAATGCCTTTTTTAAAAAAAATATATATCAGATTAAAATAAATTTATCTTTTAAAATATTATATCACATAACTATGAAGAATGTGAGAAAGATCTCGTGTTCCCTTTATACTTAATGGTTTGCTAATGTGTAACTACAACAATCTCAACTCAAGCGCTTAAATGAATAATGTCAGTCCAATTGTGTTACTGATAGAGGTTATTACCTAAAATATGTAATTTTTTTTTGTATTGTGTTTTTTGGAAAACATTATGTTAAAATAAACTATATGGAATGTGAAATGTGATAACTTTATGACCTTAAATACACAAAGGTTTATAAAAATTATACAGAACCATGTTCTGATGTGTAAGGGATTGTTATTTCATTAGTGATGTACAAAAGAGAGTGAAATATACAAAAACATCATAAAATATATAATTAATCATGCTATCTTCTAATCCATTTAGCTGAAAAGTTTAATAAGGATTCCCCAACAACGTGGCCCCAACATCCCTTCCTATGACATTCAGTTCTGATGTGTTCCGCCACATGTTTATAAACAATTATATTGACAATTTCCCTTATATGTCCTTAAAACTATCCTAAAATAATTTCCTTCTTCATTCAACATTCTTATATCAAATTTTGGAACTTTAAATGGGCTAATTAACCTATTTTAATAAAAAAACTAATTGTGAAAGTAAATATATTTTAATATAATTTTAACCCTTAATTTTATAAAAATAATAAATTGACTGATTCCACAAAATTGTATCTTAGTTTAATTTTTTGAAAACTAGAAGCTCCTTAAGCTGGTCAGTATGACTCAAAATTAAAAAATTACAATTTTTTATCTGACCTTTACATCTAGACTGAATTTCATACAATTTTATCCAACTTTTTAATTCCAATATGGACTTAATTTCAGACATCATGAGTAAAATAAATTAATTATTAAAACAGATACCAAGATCGTAGATCCTTAATATGAGTTTTCTACAAGTTAGCATATAATTATAAATGAAATAAAATAAAAAATGTTAAATATCATAATTCTTATAAATATAAAGATGTGTAGGAAAGTATGTTCGATTTAACAATAAAATAATCATAACTATCATTAAAACAAGTTTTATATTTATTTATCTAATACTATCGTCAGTCAAGCACCACTTACGTGCTTCAAGTGATAAGGAAAAGGGCACTGAACTAGCCAATGTCCATCCTCGGCTCTCCTGATCAATACGCGAGAGGGCGAGCAGGACCCAAACGGAGAACTGGATCCCTAGTACGACTCTGGCACCCGCTCTGTTCCCTAGCGCTCGGCGACCCGCTAGCATAATAATAAAATAATCATAACTATCTGGATACCCAACGAGGACTATCATGCAGACGAGGAAATCACAAAAGGGTACGAGTCATCCGACCCCCGGGTCGGGTACATCTAGATAGTGGATGTCGGTACGACTCCGGCACCCGCTCTGCGGCCTAGCGCTCGGTGACCCGCTAGCATCGTCGCCGACCGCCCACACACTAGTGGGATGCTTGTTCCACCTGACGTTGCATCGCAGGTTAACCCTGCGCCTGTCCCGCGGAGGACAGCACCGATGGCCGACACGACACTACGAACATCGGTCTTCTTCACATTTGTTCGGATCAACGACAAAGCATGTAAGTTGACGGTGGATAGTGGTAGTTGCGTCAATGCCATATCGGATGCGATGGTCGCCCGACTAGGGTTGGCGACCATGCCTCAACCTATGACTCGTGAACCTCGTTAGAGAGGACAAAGGCGACTACGACGCCGAACAGAGTCAATACGTAGGGGTCTGCACGTAACAAACGGGCTCGTCCGTACCGGTAAAGACACTCAATTGTTCTCGTAGTTCTCTCAATTTCCTCTCTCACCTATCTTGCCCAAGCGCGCTGGAGGCAGATGGAAAGTATACAACAACGGATAACGTAACGAGCGGCAGAGGATGAAGTCGGGTGCTGTTGGTACGGACGCGGGCTGGGTAGTGCGGAGGGACGTACAGGAGAAGGGTTGGACGTCTCTTTACTGGCTGTAGTGCAGGAGCAGATGGATGAAGGGGGCCGAAGAGAGGCCGACAGTAGAGGAGCGCACCCATGGGACGTTGCGACCCCGATGACCTCTCCAAGGGCGCGATCAATTCAAAGAATCAGGGCGCCGAGGAGAACATCGGTCGGGTCTGTGCTGCGTCGTCAGCGACCGATACGGGCACTCGACCCAGGATGACCCGAGGCAGGACTGGCCACGCATGCCGAGTCAACATGTTGCGGCAAGTTCCGGTCGGTTGTCAGTATGTACTGGTCAATAGGACCAAGGCGAGGCAATCGCTGGGTTCTGTGCCAGGCCGATGTCGAAGCTGCAAGGTAGTGGACCGTCCCAGGCCGGACCGTCCATATAACACCTGGGGCTGGCTGTCAACACCCGCGTGGTCAGTAGTGGGGTCGGCCGTAGAGTTGCACTCCTGATCCTGAGCTGTGGCATGGGGGGGGAGAAGACCTGTCGTGCAGGCTCAACGAAACCCGAAGGGGTGGGGGGGTGGTCTCGGAGCGTCAGCGGCCCCAGTCGCAGGGCAACAGGTCAGCGGTGCACAACTGCAGATTGGAATCACTCCAACGCTGACGTCGCGGTCGGCACAATCTACTGCATGGGTGGAGGTGCAATCGATCTGCCAAGCTGTGGCCAAGGGAGGGGGAGGGAAGCACTGAGGAGGTGGCGGAGGCTTCTCCTTCTCCCAACCGGTCGCCTCTTCTTCGCCCCTTCTTCTTCTTGGGGAAGGGGTGAGACCTGTTCCTTTCAAAACAATGCAACACGAGAAGAAAATCAACAAATATTGGGCTATCCTAGGGCGCCATCCTTCCCTTATAAAGTGGGGGAGTAAATGGGCCCTAGGAGGTCCATAAAAAGGGGGGGGGGGTAAATAGGCCATTAAGGGGGCCCTTATAAGATGCCCCCATACAACCAAATAGGGAACATAGCGGTTAGAGGAAAGGGCATCCATCACAAAATGAATTTAAACGACACATGCGCAAGGAAAATGATGGGTGCAAATTGAAAACGATGGACGAACATGAGAAAACAGAGTGATACCAAGAAAGCTAGAACGAACGGGAATGTGCTTTCACCTGGGATATTTGAACCCGGGCGCCTTGGCGCAGCGGTCGGGTTGAACGCAAACCGGCGGTGGTGCTGATTACAATGACGGTGTCTCTGAAGACTTCTCTGGGGACTCCACTGCTGTACGCCATCAATCTTCTCGGGGTCGGAAGAACTCGACTTTGACAAGTTTGGAAAATTAAATGACAGTGGCTGGAGAAGATCCGGCCGGAGGCGTGGTAGCTCTGTCTCCATGATCCATGTGTCGTCCGCACCTATCCGTCCCTGCCAGCGCACCAAGAACGTTCACGATACCTCATCCCATGCATAGTTACTTAGCTCTTGTAGTATACCATCGACTGCCTTGTGCCAACCGTGTATTACACCCATTAGTTTGATCATTATGATGTCTTCTCCTATCATTCTATTTCACCATCACCCATTGACATCCACTCACGTCCATTCACCCATTTCATCATACTATTTTTTTACTCATTTTCTACATCCATCGTCACTTCTTGTTTTCACCTATCTCACACACACATTCCCATTTGATATATCCACTTCCTCCAACCTATTCATCATAGTACTATTCATATAATCCTTATAATATAATAATGATCACCCTCTCACAATATTGGATTAATCACATCAGAATCCCTTATTTTACACATATATCCTCTCATACCTCTTGGATAATCATTTAGGAGTATTAAAACCTAATATAGGTCCCCTGTGGAGATGACGCTTGCTCCACCAATTAGTCAAATTATTTCACGAGTAAAGGTTTATAAATTTTATTGATTAAATTCAAATCCATAAATGCCAAAATCGCCCTTTTGAGTTCATCAACGACATAACCTTGGTCCACTCCAGTCTCTACACCATCATCTGTCTCATGGTGGTGAGAAAGAGGGAATATGAGGGAAGGTGGATCTAGATAAGAGTTGTGTGGTTCCCTCAAACTGTGATTATCAAAAATACCATGCTACTTAATAATAATTTCATGTATCTTATGTGCTTATTTACATTGAAATAATCATAACTCCATGTGATTAATGGTTAAAATCATGTATTTCCCTTTTAGAATTAATTTCCATTTTTTATTGATTTTATGGTGTTTTAACATAGTTCTCTGACATTAATGAATAATTAATTTAATGAGTCTTAAAATATTTATTTATATTTCTTTAAATATTTTAAAGGGATTTTTATATATTTAAAAATGATTTTATGTATTTCCCAATAATATGGAATTTGATGAACTTAAATTCATAAAGAGAATAATTTTATAATTTGGAAATTATAACTTTGAATTTATTTAAATGTTTTAATGGTTTAATTGAATTTTCATTTATTAGAGGTGTGTGCCATGCTGGAAATCAGCCATAAAAGTTGGAGGAGACATAGTTGGATGGCTCAGATTTCTCCAAATTGGAATGATGATATCTAATGATCTAGAAGGATTTTTCAGACTAAAAGTTTGAGGGTGGTACACACCATCTTGGATCTGTAAATAGAAACCCCCGTCCTTGTAAAAAATTACCCTTGGATTGTATTCTTAATTACATTTAGCAGAGTGATCTGCTGATTCAAATTTTTGTTCGGTCGACTCTTGCACTCCAAGAGTGAAGGATTGGAGTGACATTCAGATCAAGACACGTGATGAAAAGTACCACTCTGCCCATTGGGCATGTGGCAATGCGGTAAGTGTGATCAGCATCTTTTCCAACTCACATATTCATCCTTTTTCCTCATTTATCATTAGCAGTAGCCAAGGTTTCTACTTGGATACATACTACCTTCAACTCCGCCGCTTGTCAACGCATTTCTGCCATCATCTCAGTCACAACCAGTGCTATATCTCTCTCATCCATTCCAGTCCACTCACATCCATTGTCGTCTATCATCATCTAATGCTCCCAACGTACTCGCAAAGGCACTTAAATAATTTTTTTTATTTTTAATATAAATTATACTAAAATTCTCAAAATTATTCAATCAAATTTGGATAAATTAGGTTAATTACGCAAATTATTTTTGAATCATCTTGAAATTGTTAAGAATTTAATTTTTCTAGTTTGTTTTATTAATTTAGGTTAATTATTGAGTTACAAATTAAAGAACTAAAAAATATAAATGAAAGCTAAAACTCACCTATTCAATACTTTCTCTCTGTGGATTTGATCCTTACTGTATGCCAGCAAGAAAGTTATAAGCTTTGGTGTATAAACAAAAATCCTTAAATGACTAATTCTACCATAATTTCTGGTTCACCACCCTTACCCAATTTGATCCTTATATAATTTAGGGTTCTTAAATAAACTCCGGGATTTTTCATGCATACTATAATGCCTAAGAACCTTATGCATGTGAACCCAAATGATATAGTTAACATCAAGATAATCTTCCAATAGCCACATAATATTTTAATGGCCATTAAAATTGAACCACTAAAAATAAAATATGATTTTTTGAAAAATCACATACTGATTTAACCAAAATCATCAGTCCAGCTCTTGACATGCTAGGTGCCAGAACACATTCTTTCTTGAACGTAATTGAATTATGATACCCACACACATTCTTCATTCTCGTAGAATCATTAAATTGTGGTATATTTAAGGCTTAATGGGTTATCCTAGTATTGACTATAACATCCAGAAATCATCTGTGAATTCTTTTACCAATATTTATATATTCTTTGGAAAAAAATTCATGGAACTTCTACAAAAACGTTTCTCCTCCAATATCAAGGGGAAATTATCCCTCTTGATTACATAATCACCTCTGTGAGCTTAACATTACATCAAAGCTAATAATGTTTTGTCATTCACTAGTTACTCAAGCGTTGTGGTAGAAAAATAGCCATTCATCAAATAAATATACGTGATGTTTCACATCTAAGGACCAGTTACAAAATTTTGTCATGAAAAAATTATATTTATCAAAAAACTAAATCATGTAGGGATTCAACGATGACCAGTTCAGTACGAGATATTTCTGTAAAGATCGTTTCTCTCCTTAGTATCTGCACACCAATGGTCACACGATAAAAAATCTTCATCACATGAGTAATAAATGATGCTATTTTAAGTAGAATTTGGATGTCCATGTGTAGTATCCTAGAGGCAGAAACAAATAGCATAACGACTTAATGAATGATCATTCTCCATACAAAAATCTAACTTTAATCTCATAATAGGATAATGCATTTATGTATGTGAATGAAAATGATTATAAGCTGCATTAGAAAATTTTCATGATATGTAGTTTTTTTATGTGGCATATAAGCTTCCGTCTGTACTTACTAAGAAATCAAGGCTTTATGTAATGTTATATTCAAGTAAACAATGACTTATGAATTTTTTGATAAAATGGTTCACTTTTAGGTTTGGTATTGTACTTGTTATGAAAGTATAAAGTGTATATCTTCATGTTTCTTCTCCATTTTTTAAATGTTAAGATTCATGGATCATTGAAGTTTCAGAAATCTTGAAATTTGAGATGTCTACTACCTCACAATGCTCTGTGGAACTACTACTTGTAGAAAGTCATTTAAGTAATATAAATTATATAATAGTCTTGTGTGGATGATAAAACTTTTAGGCATTCATCAATTATTTATAATGTGATGCTATGTTTTTTTATTTTTCATTTTTTATTTTTTTCCTTTATATGTTGATTCCATCTGAACATTACTTTAACTTTGATGATGGTATTTAGCAGGGTGGTGAAATAATAGTCGTAGAGGCTGAAGATTTCCGATGCAGAGATTCTTTATTCCCTTCCTTTCAAGTATATACACCGCTAGCTATATCATGGAACTTACAATGACTCATTTACAACTTCACCTAATTGGAATTTTTTTAATATCCATGGATAAATTCATCAAAGTTACAGAGAGTCATCAATTATGAACACAACCAAACATCTCATTACACGATTTTAGGGTATTAGGAACTATTATCATTTATATAGTTTGATATATATTGGGGTTCCATCGGATGATTAGATATAAATTTTCCAAAGTATTTATATGAGCAATGTGAGTCTCTTACATAGAAGATCAATAGGTGTAATAGTTACAGATTCATCAATATAACATGTGATATTCGAGCATCGTATAGAACAGAAATGTTGTATGGATATACATAACAAACATGGTGAGCTATAGAACACAGATAATGGTTTGGTAGTTTATTAAGCTAGTAATTATATCACGGTATGTGGAGTTAAGACGTTTGATGGGTTAAATATATACAATACGTGAATATATTGAACATATGTGAAATTGAGAAATGATTAAATATTACTTTATCATTAAAAGATGGATTTAAAATGGAATTAATCACAAAACCTTTATACTTTTGACATCATAATTAATGAATAATAAAAATAATGAAAGTGTCGTATATTCACTCTCAATTTCACATACATTTAAAATATTCATTTCCATAGGCTTCACTATGTTTATACATGAATATATCTCTCTATACACCCATCGATCTTTTTGACTCCATGCACTATCTTATAATCATTAAGATAAAAAACAAATAATAAATGTGAAAATATTTTAAGCTATTAAATTTATCAAATAATAATAAATTTATATTATTAAATAACTTCAAAAATAAAAATATTTGTAAAAGTTATTTTCAGTTAGAAAGATACTAAAGAAGAGTGTAAATAATCCATAATCAAAAGTGATGACAGGTTACTCTATCAGCATCTGATATCAAAACATATAAATTATCCATGATTCAAAATGTTGGCAGGTTATGATATCAATATCAGAAGCTAGAATTAAACATTTCTAGTTTTATATGTTGGACCAGCTTTCATTGTGCATCAATGCATGGTAATGTAATCTTTAATGCATGATTTATTACTTGCTATAAATATTATCATGCATATAATAATCACTCAAACTAGAGCAGTCACTGTGATCATAAACAGGTGAATCATATCAATTGGCATGAATGATCAGATACTATCAATCTGGTCCATTCAGGTCCGACTGGATCTGATTCTTGACCCCTACAATGACCTATTTTCATAATAATGACCTTTACTACTCACATTTGGGGATGAGTCTTTTAAAATTTTAAAATTCATAAAAATTAGTTGATCTAGAATTCCCCTATTCACACGTCGGATGGTTACTTAAATGAAGACATGATGTTTTTATTGATTGATAGGAATTTTTAATCCTCAAACTAGTCAGGATTTGCACGGAATTTGTGATTTTACATCGAAATAACACACCCTCTGAGTGATTATATGGAATCACCTATTGAAATTCGAACCTAAAAAATATCAAGACTCAGTGCAATAGTATCAGGATTCCAACAACATTCTAGTGTTGTAAGTATCTCTGATGAAGCTAAAGTAGAGATGAGATAATTGTAGACATAAAATTAAAGGGGTGTATGTGAAATGACAAATGTAGTTATTTCTAAACTAATTAGTTTTGGTGTAAAAGTTTAAATCATTTGTAATTTATATAATGCTATTAAAAGTGGATGAAAAAATAAAGTGCCTTAGCGGCTTGGGCACGTAACTATTGATTATAATCAGAAGTAATGCTGCACTAACAGAAGAGGAGAGATATTTGGAATGAATACCACAATCAAGCCGCTCTTCAGGCCCCGAACTTCGCCTGGCTTCCTTACTAGTAGCCAGCACCTTCACTCCAGGTTACAACCTTCAGAGGCACAACTTTTAGGAGCTAAGAAGCGATCAGAGAAGCTTTTAAATAACCAAACAATAATTTTTAGTTTTATGTTCTAATATACAATTTTCAAATTTTTAGATGTCAAAAATTGTTTATTTTAAATATTCAAATAATAATTTATAATTTGGGATGAAGTATTTTAATTTTTTTTAATACATACTTTTTCACATCATAAATATAAATATCACTAATATATCCAGTTTCCATACGCACTTTCAAATAATGAGTTCTTATAGTTTCAGACTGCATAAACTACACCAGTCATACACATTAATTAAAATTTCAGTTGTAAAGTTAAATAACTAAATAAAGATATTCTAATTTTTCAAGGGGTTAATTAAAATTAACTCATAAATAAGTAATCTAAATACTTAAATAGCACCAAATATATATAAATTTATTGTATATTATTTGAATACATAAACCTCAACTGCAATTCAAAAGTTCAAATATCCAACTTTCGTTTAAAATAACTATAACTATAATTTCAGAGTTATTTAATCTACGTGCAGTTATATGAGAAAACTGTGGATATTTATATGTAAAAATTATGTCTTATAACTCAAATATTTAAGAACAAATAAAATATTTTTAAAGTAATATATTGATATCAAATTTAAATGATGAATAAACTCAGTAATTAATATCACAATTACAGTTTATAATTATTTAAATTAAATTTCCATATTTGCATTGGTCCATTTAAGAAGCTGAATATGATATTAAATATCTAGAATCCAAAAAAACAACTGAAAATGATTGAATATAATTATCATCAGACTCAAACAATGAACTTCATCTCATACATCATAATCAATTAAAAAATTCAATATCATTTGACTCATAGTTTTTTGTTTAAAGTTGACCAAATTTACAAGATTTGGTTTAATTATTTTTTACATCAGAAATTAAATTATGCTATTAATGAAAATTTTGACAATGATTTGTATCAGGATTTTAAATTACCTATGAAGTGGAAAAAATTGTCCTCGTTCAGAAATAAGAGGAAGAATAAGAAGAACAAGAAAGTTGAAAGAGGAAAACTAGAAAGAGAGAGAGAGGAGAGAAAGGGATTTGGTTAAGGTCATCATATTACCCTATAATCGAACCAATACATGTGGGTTTGTATTTATATTAATATGTGGTAGTTAGTTATCTACATCTTAATCCTAGCCACTACAACAAACCTTACAACTTTATCAAGATGAAATCCTACAGTGTAATCATGTCTGTCTATGTTTGATCATATCTATGCGTAATCTATATTTCATCCTAGCTATCTCATCTCATAACGAGTACAAGGGGTACGTGTTAACTTCATACTAGCTAATCTTAAAAATAGATCTTATTGGTCAACATTCAGCTCATCGCTGTCTTGGCTGATGATGCTATTCAAAGTTTTTGACTCATATATATGAAGTAACATAAATAAGCATACTAAATTTATATTTTACAATCAAACCAGGCTTAAAAAAATCCTCTTTAAGGGTCTATCTGTTTCTAATTGGCCAATTGATTGGGTCGAATGGACAACAGATCAATCACTTAGATCCACACCACATATTTTGTCAGTGGTAGCTGATCTGTATAACGCTTGTTGTATACCATACGTTTTGTCGTCATAAATGCTCATTTTAATGAAAAGAAATGCAGGTGAAAATTTAACGCATGGAAGTTGGTGGTCGCTTGCAACCTACCGCGTCGTCCCATCAGAAAATATAAACTACATAACATATTTTGTCTCTCACTCTTTCTGAAAATTTTAGTTAGTATGTCAATTGTAATTGTGCATGCAAGTTTAAGGTTGTTCTGGATCTCGAAATGCTCATCGTTTATTCCAAAGAAGATTCCCAAATCTTTACAAACCCACTTCTCGAAACCAATACTGTAATATTCATTTATAGGAGCAGATCAAATGTCTTATAAACCACACAAATTGGTACCGTCATCATAAATGCTATCAAAACTGCACGGCGCGCACAAACCCTACCATAAACCACCAAATACCTTTTTACTTCTCTCTCTCTCTCTCTCTCTCTCCCATGATAATACCTGGGCAAACTGAAAAAAAAAGACGTGTCGTCGCTCTTTGAAAATGACTTCTCGATATGAATGTAATAATATCTGTATATAAGCACATCAAACCTAAAAATCAACAGAAATGATCTTCGCAGAACTTTCACAGCGAAATCGAAATTCCACACGCAACCAGCCCGTCACCTAAGAAACTCAATACGGACGCCATCAACCGTAATGAACGCTCCAGAACCGCCTCTGGGCACCAAAGAAACCCATATACTTTCATCTTCATCAGCTCCGAGATCTTCCAAAAGCTCCGAAATCCCAAGCTTCAACGTCGTCCCCTTCTTCCCCATCTTCCCTTCAGTCTCTCCTATTCTCCTCGCCCCGTGCGGAGTGTTAACAAACGACCCAGCAAACTCCCTCGCCAGAGGCCCAGCTATCTTCTCCTCCTCGGCACCCAAGTTAACGAACACGTCGAACTTAGCGTACACGTCGCGCTTCACGCGTATCCCCTCCACAACGATAATCTCCTCTTCTCTCTCCTTCTCTTCCTTCGACCGCCCACGCTTCGGACGATAAACCTCAAAGGTCACACTCGAGACGAGAGCTTGCTCTTTCTCCATCGCTGCTCTTCGCGATAGCAGAGAAACGCTCTTTCTCTTCCTTAAAGAGGCCGCCGAAGACGCCGTCGGCTTCGGCTTGGCGTTGAGCCAAGGCAGCGGGATCTTCTCATACTCGTACCCGAGCTTGTGGGCATCGAGCAAGTCCCGGACTTTAATTCTCACGAAACGGAGATTCTCGTCGTAGAAGGTGAAGGCGCTGTCTAGCCACGCGGGGTCTTCAAAGTCCGCGTCTTTCCCTTCTCTGAGCTCTTTCCAGATCGCCCACATTCTATCGACGTTGGAGTGGTGAGCGTAGAAGATAGGATCCCTCGCGGCAGCGTAGAACGCTCCCATATCCTCTTTAGCCGGGTTTCGCGGCGTCCCCAGCCAGGAATGAAGAGGATTGTGCGGACCGGCCTCCACTGTACCTGGCCCATCGCAGAAGCCCTCCTCGCCCGCGGTTAACTTACACCCCAGAAAGAGCTCCTTCTTCTTCGCCCCGGAGACGATCTGATTGTACATGAAGGCCAAGTTCCTTGCCACATCTTCCTCCGGCGGCCTGTCGCTCTCCTCGTCGTCGTAGTTTAAGTCCGCGATAGTAGGCGGGAGATGGGCTCTGTCTCGGTTGCCGTCGTAGAGCGTTCCGTTGAAGTAAACCCCCGGAATTTGCATTCCCTCTGGCGAGTCCCAGCTCCAGTAGGGTAAAGCAAAGGACTCGTCTCCGAGTAGTTTTCCGAGTATTCTTTCGTGGAAGAAGAGGTAGGCTCTGTGCCAGGGGAAGAAGAGCCATGAACGGTGGATCTTGAACAGCGAGGAGGAGTTCACTTGGTCGTAGGAGCCGGTGCAGTAGAGACAGTGGTTGTTCGCTTGGCTGAGGAAGCTGTGAGGGTGATCCGACGGCAGAGATTTCATCATGGCCACTGCCTTCTGGTACTTGGCGATGTAATTGGCGTCGAGATGGTGGACGGCTCGGCGAACGCGTTTCTGGGTCTGCGAGAGCTTGGAGAGATCGAAGTTGAAGAGTAGCTGGTCCTCGTCTCTGATTGGGGGGCAGCAGTATGTGGGGAGGTTGATTTCGTTGACTGTAACGTGGCAGGAGGAGAGATTAGCGGCGAGAGGGCGGGTGAGGAGAGAACCGCCATGGACGGAGCTTGAACGGAGCTCAAACTTGTCCTGGGAGAACCACAGTGCAATGAGGAGGCAAGCTGAGAGTAGAGCCAACGTTAGCTGGCGCCGTCTGAGCCCTGCCATTGACTCTGGCACGAGTTTAAGTTGCTCGTATGTGTGTTCTTTTATAGAGGGTCTCAAACGTGGGAGGAAGAAACCTACCATGGTAGAGTAATAGCCATGCCGATTAACGTGAGCATACGGGAATTGTTTGGCAGTCTTGTTGATGATAACGCGTCACCTACTTCTGTCCTTTTCCTACTTCCTGGACGTAATGGTTTGAGAGGACCATGGTCGAGGTGTAAGGTAACTTGAAACTAGTACGATTGAAGAAGAAGGGGGAATGGGGACGGAGGAGGGAGGAGGAAGTGGTAAAGGAAAACGAAAGACGGAAGAAGGAAGAGAAGGAAGAAGAAAGGAGGAGAGGAATGGACGATGAAAAAGTGATGGATTAAAATTTTTGAAAGAATGTTCTTCATAACTTTGGGTTCAATTTCTCTCCAGTTATTTAATATTATATTCCTCTGAAGAACTGTTTTCAAAAACTACTTTTTTAACTTTTATTTTAAGGAGTCTAGGTTGAAGTCTTCTCTATGCCTCCACAGCTCTTACAAAGGTAGTTCATGGAAGACAAGTAACAAATTTAAATTGTGATAACCAACTCGCAAGTAGTTCTGATCTATCACTGCATTGGCTCCTGCCAGATGTAGAATTATCTTCCTCTCAAGCCTCCAATACGCTCCCTGGTTTTCAGCCATAGTTTGTCGCAGGATCAAATTGTTCATAACTATTTAAGATGAATACGGTACACAAAAAGATAGACATATGGTTTGACCCTTAAGATCATCTGTCGTTGTGTCAATGAGTACATAGAGAGGTAATGAAAATTTTGATGTGTTTTCTAAGAAAAATGTTGGACGCGGAAGGGGGGGGGGGGAGTGAACGAGAGAGAGAGAGAGACAGAGAGAGAGAGAGACAGAGACAGAGACAGAGACAGAGACAGAGACAGAGACAGAGAGAGAGAGACAGAGCGACAGAGAGAGAGAGAGAGAGAGAGAGAGAGAGAGAGAGAGAGAGAGAGAGAGAGAGAGAGAGAGAGAGAGAGAGAGAGAGAGAGAGAGAGAGAGAGAGAGAGAGAGAGAGAGAGAGAGAATGGGAGAGAGAGAGAGAGAGAGAGAGAGAGAGAGAGAGAGAGAGAGAGAGAGAGAGAGAGAGAGAGAGAGAGAGAGAGAGAGAGAGAGAGAGAGAGAGAGAGAGAGAGAGAGAGAGAGAGAGAGAGAGAGAGAGAGAGAGAGAGAGAGAGAGAGAGAGAGAGAGAGAGAGAGAGCCAGAGAGAGAGATTGAGAGAGAGAGGGAGTTCGAGATAGAGAGGGACAGAGAGTAGGGATCGAGGATTCAAACTGATCGTTCTAATGTTAAAATTCTAACCCGTGAAGAGGGTGATCCTCACCGTTGGATCAAAATCTAACGAGTTTTATGTTTTAAGTGCAGAGCTTTAATCGTAGTCGTCGGATCTGAGGAGTTATAACGGCTGCAGTGGAGACACGATGGAGGAAGTGGGGGCCGCAACGGATACAACTTCCTTCTTTAGTTTTGTGTTTGTTTAAAAAAATGTCCTGTATGAGGACGGTGAATGTGCGCAGGTGTGTGAACATTTTCTTGGTGTTCATTCTTGTGGTTTTTGATTTATTCCTCTGTTAAGTGTGTTCTTGAGCTTCCTGTGACGCCTCAGATCGTTCCTTGAGAGCCTTTGTGCCTACAACCCGATCTTCGCATCGGGCATGGATCGATTTCTTTGAACTGGCCCAATGTTTGGATCGAATAATCAGATTCCATTTGATTTGAACGTCTTTTTGACTCAGATCAAATTGAAAGTTCAAATATGAAAACAAAAATTGATAACATTTTCGACTGCTTTTACCGCCGACCTGGGGAGTCTGGATTTGTGGAGTTCGAATACTGTGTTCGTGAATTTTGTGGAATATGAATATTGTGTCCGTGGATTCTAATATTCTTCATGGAGCTTGACAGGTATGCGAATCATTTGAGAGCCTCTTCTGCATTCTGTATTCTGCATTGTGCAATGCTATGTCCTTGCCGTCGTAGTCGCCCAACTCATTCCATATGAAAGTCTTATGAGGTACTCTAGCTGATGGTAAATGAGAATATTATCATCGCCCAGCTCATTCCGTATGAATATTATCATCTCAGGTGATGATAAATCAATGCAATGGAAGATAATTTGGTGGTTTGATTCACCATTGAAGCCGAAAAATCTAATATTCCCATGGAAGATCATTAATGAGTTCATTTCTGTAATTTAACTTGGAATTAATACAAATGTCAATACATGCTTTGAATTTTAATCTTGAATGAAATATCAGAGTTAAATATCGAATATAGCAGTTTAGAAAGTTTGAAAAAGGATGTTGTGTTGATTGCTATCAGAAATTTCTTCTTGTGTACACAGACATAAACCATCCAAATAAACCCATTATTTGGTTTCCATATTTATGACATCTGGATATCTACGAGAGAAAGCAAAACATTATCTATTCCTCCTCCAGCTGTTTTTCCTTGGTTTCCTTTTGATGCACCATCCATAGTTTATTTGTTTCCTTGGGGTTGGTCTTCAATTGATAAGGACAGTGGTATGTTTCTAATGTGTATGTCATGGATGGGTATTCTAGTTTAATAAGCCTTGTATTTCTTTATTTTCTGTAATTTTGGTTGTAATAAGTTTGATCAAACCCTTCACTTTCTGCATTATAAACACAGTTCTTAACAGCATTTTATCTCAGCATGTTTTGTTTTGTCCACACTTACCCTTTGTAATATCTGACCCAGTAACTGTTTTAGAACTGAAATTGCTTCTTCATGTTATCAGAGGAGATAATCTGCAGCTCTATATCCTGAGATGGATCAACCATAGAAAACTAGTTATGTTGATTCCTCAAACTAGTTTCTAAATCATCAGCTGAGAACCATTTCATGTTCAATTATTATGAAAATGCTCTCTCCCTATCTAGGCGACGGAAAGTGCATTTGAGAAAGGTGGAATGAGAGATATTTCAGGAGCATTTGAGGTCATTTAATATCTGCAACCCCTATTCAATTTAATCTCAGGATCTCGCCCTAGCTCGTAATCCATTACAGCGATTCTGTTGGAGAAAAGCTACACCCTAAAGACATTGTTGATTCGACTTAGACTTAGTAAAACATTTTGAATTGATTTGTTTCATCTTTTCATTCCAAATTTATTGCATGATTACCAGGAGAAATACATTCTATCAAGCCCCCATTTGATGACATGTAGACTCATTTCTTGGATATCCATCTGTTAGCAATGAGGAGACATCTGAACGCTCATCTACTGCCGGTTCACATTGTCAAGTTGAGCACGCACATGGTCAAACAAATCACAATGAACTAGATGATTTTATGCCAGGCAAGGGGACTGATCAAACACCCGAGGGGTCAACTACTGCAAGCAGGCACTATGCACCGAGGTACAAGGTATTCAAGTATTTCAGGAAGACACAAACTCACCAATACGTATGTAAGTTATGCATAAAGGTTGCTCCCCATAGCAAGGCCATCATCAATAGGAACAATCAGGAGAGCATAACATTTTTTGGAGGCATCTCGAGAAGTTTCATTGCACTATGAGTTGTAGGGATTACTGATGAAAAGGAAATCAGTTGCTGAACTATTACGTGGTGGACCGCGCACTGGGAAGGACTCTGGATGGACCGGGATTACCCTGAAGCTAGTAAAGTAGAGCTTGGGTGTTTCTTATGCATTGAGGACCTACCATGGAGCATAGCAGACAACAAGGGTTTTGTGTGATGGTCTCAGTTATGTGCTTAATTTGACATGCTTATCCCAAGTTTGAGAGTAGCAAAGGAGTCATCCACAGAAGTATATTGTAAAATGAAGAATCAGTTTGCCCAAGAACTCATTAATGTTGACCATGTCTCCCTATCTATTGATGCATGGACATCAAACAATGATATTTAAATACTTGGCATCAGTGTGCAGATTGATGCATAGTGGAAGTTGATGAAGCATGTATTGTCTATTTAGGAACTTGCCAACAATCATTCTGGGGAGAAAATGAGTGAAGTCGTCATGTTAGTGATCTAAGAATTCAAGCTCATGGCTAAGGTATATCGCGTGCCATTAATTCCAATATTCTTTTCTATATTGTAATATTTTTTGTTGTGTCACAGGTCACTGCAATTACAACTTATAATGTCTCATGCAACGGTAGAATGATCAGAGTATTGGGCGACCGTAGTGGATATGAATATGTGATTCACACAGGCCTGTCATGTTCCCCATTTTACACAAATCATTAACCTAATTGTCCAAGCAGGGTGGCAAAGCTTTGAATTTGAGAGCAAGCGTTGTTAGAGGAGGACGATATTGACATGACTCAGTACGTTCAAATGAGAAAGGCATCTGGTATAGATGCTAATTCTATCTCTCTATGGAAAGCCATGTCACAAGTTAGAGACTTAATAACTATGATTCGGGAGATATGTGCAACCCTCAGCATTCGAAATTGCAACAAATTGCCCCTCGACATGCTAGCAAGGTGGAATTCCACCCATGACATGTTAGAAACAGTGGTGGAGAAGAGGCGGGCCTTGTTCACTATGGCCCTCCTCCTCTCTCCGCAACAACGAAACCTTCACATTGCTGATGACAATTGGGACGTGCTCATCGAGTTCATCAAGATTTTGAAGCCATTTGTACAGGTCACACACTCATCCACAACGACGACCGAGTTGACAATACCTATAGTTGTAAGTGTTGTTACGTTGTTGAATGCCCACTAGAGAGATCACTTTGTACTTTGAAAACTATACTGGGAGCAAGACAGAAGTGGTGTGTATTTCACTCTTGGCTGCTATAAACCAAATGGTGACAAAATTGTCAAAATATACAGTTATGCTTAAGTGCAACATAGTCGTAAATGTTGCCACTATTCGGTAATCATCAGTGAAATTAGCATCCATGGATCCATTACGACACTCAGTCGTCTTGAGCTATGTGCGCCATACACTTAAAATAGTGGCAGAACGAGGACTTGAAAGTCCATGCTAAATTGGTAGGACAGAAGCATTACCGATGCCAAGCCTCCCCATTGATATTTTCTCCCAAGGATTAAAGCTCTACATGATGCATGATTCAGATCATGGGTCTGCATGTTCTATGAATGAGTTAGAAGACTACATTTCTGCTTCTTTCTTTCCCACAACAGACACATTATCATGATGGAAGGAAACTAGGGAATGAAATTTCCCTGGATTGCCGAAGATAGTGAAATAGTTTCTATCGGTTCGCCAACCTCTACCCCAGTAGAGAGTCTGTTCTTCGTTGGTGGGGTCGTCGTCACATACAACAAACAAAACTGAACGTGGAAAGCATTGAGGTTTTGACAAATACGAGGTGTTGGATGGGGCCATAAAAAACCAAAGAGAGGGAGCGAAATAGTAATACCAACAAAGATTTAAGGGACAATGAACTTCCACTATCATGGTAAACTATCAAATCTTTGTAATGCCTTTCTATCTATTTTACGATCATTAATTCATCTCATTCTTACAGAGTTTCAATCTTTGATTAGTGTTGTAGGAGAGCATGGAGCAAAGGAACCACATAGAAGAACGGGGTTGGTTGATTACTAGGCAATGTTTTGAGAATGAAAAATACAATAACCCTTTCCTGAGCTAAATAAAATTTTTGTCCTCATTCGCACTATCATTAATTGAACAATTTACTTATATGCATATTGTTCTTCTATCGCAATGACGCCACCATGTGAGGTCCTCTCATTTGGTCCCATCACATCGTATCATCCGGTGACAGCACGCCATCTTGTCGGCACATAGTAATGATGTTGTCTCGACCAGGGACATCAACCGTCCGCGTGGCCGACGACATGACCTCCATGTGATGTCCTCTCATTCGATCCCACCACACCGGCTCGTCCGGTCGCGGTATGTCATCTCATTCGCTCACAGCACACTATCTCAGTCTTGACCAGGGACGTCATCCATCCACGTAGCTGGCGATGTAACTGCTATGTGACATCCTCTCATTCAGTCCCATCACATCATCTCGTCTGGTCACGACACATTGTCTCATCAGCATACGGTAATGACTTTGTCTCGACAAGAGACGTCACTCGTCTGTGTGGTTGGCGACGTCACTCATCCTCTCATTCGGTCCCATCACGTCGTTTTGCCCGGTCATGGCACATCATCTTGTCCGCATAGGGTAACGACACTGTCTAGACCGGGGATATTGCCTGTCAGGATGGCCCGCAACATTGCCACCATGTGACGACTTCTAACTAGAAATAATTTCCATAATAATGGCTAAATTATAATTCCTACTTCCAAACTTATGCCTCTATATTTCAAAATAATTTATCATATTTTATGTACCTCATTATATAAAAGTTTTGGAAAGTAAGAGTTCCACTATACAGTCTTCTTTAAAAAAACAATCCAAAATTTTGCATTTCTATTTTATTGCCCAATTGTTCGATTTTTTTCAAACTGTTCGAACAATTAACGAACAAAATAAATCCGTGGAATGATTTGTTTGAACTTTTCAGATTGAATAATTTTCCCACTATTTGAATCTCCAGCTTTGTCTCCTTAATACCCCCCCTCAAGACCATGGTTGGAGCAACCATTGGTTTTGTTAGAGAAGTCGTATAAAGGAGGGAGACTCAGACAATAGACTGCTACGTGAAATGCAGCGGTTAGAAGGCAATTGGATGCTCAACCCACTCATAGGACTCATTGCCCATGGCCATGTTCTATCGGATGGCACTGTGCTTGAAGAAGTCAGGCTCGACGCCGCAGTAGAATCCGTCATTGATGGTGTCGCCACCGCCTAGGACAGGGCCTCTGGTATTGGGGACGCCTTCCCCGGAGACAAAGGCCTATGCAAGGGGATCCTGGCAGTCGGCTTTGTAGAGAGCAGCCAGGAAGCCTTCCTAGGTCGTGAGGTTGGGAACCTTGTGCGGGACACCACCCCTCTCTAATTACGTCTCCTAGGTCCCCTATCCTCTTTGCCTTCTTCTCCAACGGGTTCCACACCATTATGTCAGGAAGGCTGTCCTTCCTTGCGACCTCCGACTCAAATGTGATTGAATCGCCTTGCTCTCCAACAGGTTGTCTAGATAGTCCAAAGTCTCCAGCCCTTCCACCCGCAGCTCACTGATGTTTGACACTAATAAGTAGGTGTGGTATACAAACGTTGGCGAAGGCGCCAACCTGGCGGAGGAGCTTGATAGCAGCATAGGTCTTCTCGACGGTGTTGAGATTTCTTGGCCGTTGCAAAAAATCTTGAAAGAGGAAGATGGAAGAAAGAGGAGAGAAAGAAAGAAGAAGAAGACTCAGAAGAATATCAATTAGAATCGTTGTATTCCTGCAAAGATTATCGTAACATTGGTTGGAAATTTATACTGTATATAGGAAGCTAAAAATAGTAGCTACTGGAACGTATATATCCGTTTTAACGATTTACAACGAATATATAAATTCGAATTACTGTTTTTAATCTGGAGCGTTATAATGCCTCGGGTGCACCGATCATAACCATTGTTCGGTGCCATATACTCTTACATTGTAACATATATATGTATTTAATCTTGACCGTTATAATACCTTGGGTGCACCTCACATCCGCTGATCGGTGCTACGGACCCATCATATATAACAGGTGTGTGAGATCTAATCCTGACCGTTATAACTATCTAACATTTAATCCTGACCATCTATGTTTAATCCTATCTTATATTTGAACTTATATTTAATCATATTTCTAAGTCTCTAATGAGTATATAATATCTGTTTAATTTTACTATCTTATCTTGATTAACTTCCTAACAGAAGATCGCCAAGTGTTGAATCTTCAGTGTTTAACTTGGCGACTCGGCAAGTTGAACTCCTCTTTCCCCCCCCCTCCCCCCCCCCCCCCCCATATAGTTCCTGATCGTCCCGGATATGGACGACGGACGAGACGGGACAAATTTTGTCTTTTCCTATGTCCATTGTAATATTCAGGGATGAAGGACGAGAAAGTTTTTATCCAACAGTAAAAAAACTGTCCTGTCCAAAAATCTTGGGACAGTATTTCATCCCGTCCAGAAAAAAACCGTTCATCCTCCATCTCAGATGAAAAACAAAAAAATAATAATTTTTAATATTCTGAACATTTTGTCTCCCGCGTTCAAAAGTCAAAAGTCAAACCCTAGGTATACAAACCAGTGGTCCTTTTGGAAGTTGGAAATAAGAAGAAGATGACCCCCCTCAAAGGCGCAGGACGATCCTCTAGAAAGGGTTCAGCCAAACTCCAGGTATCAACTATCGTGAAACATATAGCACGGTTTTTAAACTCTTCGAATTCTTCTATCTCTTGCTGCCAGTAAACATTGGCACATCCATCAACTAGATATTTCTAATGCATTTCTTCACGGCAATTTATCTGAGGTTATTTACATGCGTCAACCCACTGGCTTCGTATCAGCTCAATATCCAAATAATGTCTGTCATTTACGCAAGTCACTTTATGGTTTAAAACAAGCACCTCGAGCTTGGTTTCAAAAATTAAGTCAATTTTTTGTCTACTCATGGTTTCATAGGTTCACGTACTGACCCTTCATTATTTTTCAATTTTTTTAATAAAACACCACAATATATTCTCGTTTATGTTGATAACATTCTAATACTAAGTCCTAACAAATCTATATCTCAAATAATTTCAGAGCATAGTAATAAGTTTGCAGTTTGGGATATTGGGTCAGCCATGAGCTTCCTCGGCATCCATATGCGACGAAACAAGGAAGCTCTGTCTCTTTTCCAAGAAGTCTATGCCATTAAAATTCTTAAAATGTCAAAAATGGCTACGTGCAAACCAGTCAACACTCCTTGTGTGGTTTCGGATTCGAACAAGCAGGAAACAAAATCACAGTTTAATTGTCATAATACTCTCTACAGAAAAATTTTGGGAGGCCTGCAATACTTAACACTCACTCAAATTGATATCATTGTTGCGGTAAATAAAGCATGTCAACATATGCATGATCCAAACATCTACTACATTACATCAAAGGTACCTTTAATTTCTCTCTTCAATTTTACAATGACTCACCAGATACATTGCATGTCTTTAGTGATGCAGACTAGGTCGATGACCTTTCAGACCAACAGTCAACCATTGGCTATTTGATTGATTTAGGACATAATCTTGTAAGTTGGGCACCCAAGAAACAAACTAGTGTGGCTCATTCTAGTACAGAAGCGGAGTACAAGGCAATGGCCAATGCCACTGCCAAACTTATATGATTAAAATCTCTTCTTCATGAATTAAACATTGATCTAACTTTGCCTTCCATATTATGGTGTGGTGCGACAATCTTGGCGCTACCTATCTTAGTAAAAATGCTGTATTTCATGCTCGTATTGAGCATATTGAAATCGATTATCATTTTATTCGTGATTACGTTTCACAAGGCTTAGTGCAGGTATGTTTTATCTCCACACATGATCAACTTGCTGATCTGACCAAGCATTTAGCAGGTGCACATTTCTGTCTCTTGCAACCAAACTCAACCTTAAACCAGGCATAAGTTTGGGGGGGGGCTGTTAAAGATACATATCTTCAGTCAGAGGATGTGCGCCATAACTACTTCCCCGCCACCTGACTTCAAGTGTCACTTACCATAACGTATCATTAAACCACACAATAATGACAGTGCCGACAGACCTTATTCAAATTCCTTTAGTTAAACTTTATAACCCAAGAACATCCGTTCCTATAAATTCCAAAGTGAACTCAATGTTCGGTGTACAAAAACATTCTCTGCATTGTTCAGTTTGGGGTTCTCTTCCCTTCATCTTCCTTGTCATTCACATTTTCTATCACATCCATACTTGTGTTTATTTAATATTTTTTCCGAGATCCCAAAAATGCGATACATTGATTCCGTCATATGCTCTTACAAAGAGTTACGCATGGCTTTTTGCTAAGAACCTACAGTGGAGAATGAATGAGTGTGCACCAAAGCAAGATGGAAAATGGGAGAGAGCGAATAAATTGGTCTGACGTAAAGATGATAATTTGTTGCCAAGCGCCACCACTATGTACAGTGGACTTCCTTTGTCAGGTTACATTAAATGCAACGACAACATTAAATGTCTTTTTTTCAATTGGTATACTGTAAAATTCTCATCACCAACGATTGTCCGGGGATATTAACGGTTAATTAATTACGCTCCTTCCCATGACACCCATTAATTAATTTGTCTTGAGGATTCATAAGTAATGAATTCAGCGTAGTAGCAATCTTAGATGCAGTAGTTCCATTGGTTATGAAACTAATCACTCTAGTTAGGTGACATTAAATGCCTCGATAGTTGAATATGATTTCACTCCCAAATGACGATGCTCCTTCTCTTCTCCAATTCTGCTTTTAAATATTTGTCTGACGTAATTGATTGCCAGTTAATTTAATATATAAGTAAATAATATATTTCAATATAATAAAACAAAATTAATGTGTAGGAAATTTTAAAAATTATCCATCATTTTTTTAATATAGTATTTTCTTAAATCATATTTTTTTGCGGTCTGAAGCGTAACTAAGGGTCATAACCTGGATAGTAGCGGGGGTAAGTTAAACATTCATTACCTTAAATTATTCTAACCTCCGTCACTGAGACTTGGAAGAGTTATCGACAAAAAAATGCCTTCATCTTTTTTTTCTCTTTCTCTCCAAAGTTCTGCATGTCACACTCGTAGATCTAGAATAAATGGAACATTTGATAAAGTTACGTACAATTGGTTGGAATATCTGATGAAGGCAAAAAGGCTCACCCCAAGGACTTGTAGAAAATGAATTCATCAACAATAAAAGAAAAGGCATCCTTTATAGGAGGGAGGATGCAAATAAAAATATATGATGTGGGAAAAAACAAGTCCAAAAGTGAATAAGACAAATACAGTATCCTGCTAAACCTAGCACATCCTAGAGACGATATAAAATCCTAAGCATTCATTTTAAGACATCAGATGGTTACATCCATAGAAAAATAAATGACCATTAGTGTTACTAATTTATGTTGACTCCTAGTCATTGGTTTCATACCATTAAGCACAATATTTGATCCTGGCCAATAGATTTGTCTTCTTATTCCATGTTTAATCCTAAGTTGTATGTGTCCCTATTCAAGAGTTAATCTGATCCGCTATATGTGAGACATATAATAGGTTGGAGTATGCATTCATATCTTAGATAGGTTTGGTGTTGGTTGAATAAATTGTATCCTATTGGTTGATGCGAGTTGAGGTTGTGTCTGTGTTCACATTGGTTGATGATGAAAGAGAGATATTATGACCTACAACTCATTGGTCATTTGTTCCACTCCTCCTTCATAAATCTCCTATATGCTCAGCCACGGATCATGGTTGAGTTTGTCTTGTCTTCAAGTAAACATGTTCTTAGGCAGTAACTTTGTCGCCACAAGCTGGTTGTCACTTCAAGCAAACTGAATGTTGTCCCTTAGCCATAACTCTGTCACAAAAAATGGAAATCAGCTATTACATATTTTATTCGGGAGTGAAATGCTTTCAAGGCAGAAAAAATAGGCAGGGACAAAAATAACACAATGAGATATTAGTGATTTCTTGACATGAAGATAAATTTCTCATGGCAAAGGCTAAATTCAATTTATTTGGCCATTGCAGTGGAAAATGCTTTCAGTTAGGCTTCGGTGCCTAATATTGCCCTTGAAGTATCTAAGAAGATGCTTTAATGAAATCCAAATGTATTCATTTAGAGCATGCATTTTTTCACACTCCATGACAACTTCATAGGTAAACTCAGGTTTCATGATTGTGACATATTGAAAAGCTCTTACAAGACTTTGCCTTATGGCTTCATTATTTGAATTTCGATGTTTACTAGAGACAACAGCTGAACTGGAGATGTATAATGGACGGTTTAGTGTTTTACATGAATCCATGTCATCCTTGTTCATGATGGATTAAATTTATTTTCATTATGAAATAAAATATATATGTATTCGTGAGAAATTAATTCAACTCCAAGGAAATGATGTTCTTTTCCGAGTTTTTGAATTGCAAAATATGGTTGAATAAACAATAAAACTCGTTGAATGAGATCAAATTTAGACCAAAGTAAATATACTGGAAACTCATAGTTAGGATTAAAAGGTACGGATTTGTCAGTTTTGGAACAGAAAATTTCAATTTATTGAAGTTCAGTTGCGAGCTTGTGAAACCAAGCTCTTGGTGCATGTTTAAGTAGATACATCGTTGATGAAGGTCTGCAAACATGATTAGTTTATCCTGAAAGTCTTGATGTTTTTCTCCTAACTCACTGTAAAGAACTTAATTAAAACATCTAACAGATTCATGTGGCATTGATGACTACGCACTATCGAATAGAATAATTGTATCGGAATGCTTTTCTGCAACGCGGTTTCATGTTTCACAAAAATTGATATTTTTTCACTAAACCCTTCTCCTAGAAAGTTTCCTTTACGTCTACCTATGGTTCCATCTGTTTCAGCCTTTATTCTGGTATCCTCCTTGAATTTGAAATTTTCCTCTCATAGTAAATTCTCCATATCCATTGTTATCATTTGATGTATATGCTAGGGTGTTAGCAGAAAAAGGAACATCGAATGATTCAGATTAAACTTTTCATGATGATTTTTATTTCATGATGCATCTATGTTGAAAGCATATTGAGGATGGGATAATAATATAAGTGTTCCTTCACTTAGATATTCTCCTGCTGCAGGTAATTGCTCAGATTGATCATTTAACATCTCCATATGTTCATCCGATAGCATGTTACATTTTCTGGATTCATAAGTCAACTTTGCAGACGCATAATTCTTCATCTCCTTCGGAAAGCAAAGAGCCTCTAACGCATCCCTAGATTTTCTTTTGAATTGTCTCTTTGACCAACTGATAAGAAAAAGGATTCAAGAATACTGAATTCATGAATTCAAGAACTTCTTTATCCATATTCCGAGTTAGATTCGATGTTCCCACTTTCATCGATTCTAGATAGCGGAGGCGGTTTACCATTAAAAAAACTCATGAATTAAAAACCATTCCGAATCGGAGTGATCGTTCTTTAACATAACAGATAGTGGTCACCATATGATTTTATGGGCATGACTACATTACTGAATGACTTGAATAATCTGATTCGGAGAGACAAGAAGATATAATCTTAAACTTGAACTAAAAAGTGGGTAACTGATGATAGTCATAATCATATGGATATAACCATAGGTAATCAACCGTCGGATTCATATGTGAAACTTTAAACACGCTAGCAGTATTTGATCCAGTATTTCCATTGGTTATGACAAAAAATACATGAGATCACTGATATTGAATACCTCAATAGTAGCATTAAGTGCAACATGCGATGTGGCTATCTTGGGTGCCTTGTGGCCACGCCGCATCCCACAAAAGGCTTGTGGGGATGTAATGCATTCATCGCCACGTCCCACAATGGGCTTGTGGGGATACAGTGCATCCATAGGGTATTAATATTATAATAATGTAATGTTAGTGCAGATATAATGATTTAGACTAAAATATTCTAGTAAGTATTATTATATTGACACGATAGCAAAATATTATTTAGTATGTAACATCACAATTATGCCAGCCCACCGCTCGTCGGGAGATATGCGGTGCAGGGTGCATGCGCAGAAACTGATATTGGACCCAACTATAAGTATTAAATTTATGAAAATAAAATATTGATATTTTACTATCATGGTCTCCCTCTTCGATTTGTCCATCTTTCTTTTCTTTTTCAGTTCTAGCTTTCTCTTCTTCTCTCTCTCCTTATGTCTCTCTATGTTGTTCTCGGATCTTTCTCTTTCACTCCTGATCTTTTCCTGTCTGTCTCGCGATCTCTCTTTTGACTCATCATCCCTTTATTTCTTTTTACTGGTCTATCTTTATTTTTTTCTTACTTGTTGTCTCCATTTTACCTTTCTCTATCTCTCTCTCTCGTGCTCTCTCTCTCTCTCTGGCTCTCCCTGTCTCTCAAGCTCTCTCTCTCTCTCGCTCTTTATCTCTCTCTGTCGCTCTCTCTCTCTCTCGCTCTCGTTCTCTCTTTCTCTCTCTCTCTCTGTCTCTCGCGCCTTCTCTCTATCGCTCTCTCTGTATCTCCCGCCCTGTCTCCCGCGCTCTCTCTCTCGCTCTCTCTCTCTCTCTCCCTCTCTCTCTCTCTCTCTCTCTCTCTCTCTCGCTCGCTCTCTCTCTCCCTCTCTCTCTCGTTCTCTCTCTCTCCCTCTCGCTCTCTCGCTCTCTCTCTCTCTCTCTCTCTCTCTCTCTCGCTCTCGCTCTCTCTATCTCTCTCTCGCTCTCTCGCTCTCTCTCCCTCTCTCTCGCTCTCTCGCTCTCTCGCTCTCTCGCTCTCTCGCTCTCTCTCTCTTTCCCTCGCTCCCTCTCGCTCTCTCGCCTCTCTCACTCTCTCGCTCTCACTCTGTCTCCCTCTCTCTCTCTCTCGCTCTCTCTTTCTTTCGCTCTCTCTCTCTCTGTTGCTCTCTCTCTTGCTCTCTTTCTCTCACTCGCTCTCTCTCTTTCTCTCTCTCTCTCTCATCCTCTCGCTCTCTGGCTTTCTCTTAGTGAAGGTCGTGCGGTCCGATTTTTTCGGTCAGCGTGCGATTTTTTCGATCGCACATCGATGTGCGGTCCGAATTTGTGCGACGAAATCGGATCGCACATCGCACAAAATTGGACAAAAGATTTGCGAGAAAAACGGGTAGATGGATCAAACGGTCGAGCCCTTCCAGGATACTGCTGTAGCTGCGTACTCAAGAGAGGGAAGGAAGAATGAGCGGAGAGAGAAAAGTGAGCCAGCGAGAGAAGATACACTGGGAGAGAGACAAGAGTGAGAGAAAGCGAGAAAGAGGATGAGAGAGTTGACCGCGAGAAAAGGATAAGAGAGAGCGAGAGAGAAAGAGGAAGAGAGAGGAACGACCCAGAGAGAGAAGAGCGCGAGAGATTGGAGCGTGGTCCGACTGTCTTAAACGATATAAACAGAGAGGAAGAGAGAGAGAGAGAAGAGTTCTAGAGAGAATCAGAGAAAGAGGGAGAGAGAGTAACGAGAGAAGAACGCCAGAGGCCCGGAGAGGCAGAGTGCGAGAGAAAGAGAAGAGCGATGGAGTGAGTAACGAGAGAGAGAGAATAGTTTGAGAGAAAGAGAGAGGAACGGGAGAGCGAGAGAAGAGCGCCAGAGAGAAAGAGAAGAGTGATAGAGAGAGGAACGAGAGAAAGAGAGAAGAGCACCAGAGAGAAAGAGAAGAGCGATCGAGATAGTAACGAGAGAGAGAGAAGAGCGTGAGAGAGGAGAACGATGAAGGAGGTAATCTAGAAGGAATCTGTTAAAAGAAACAAGTGTTTTCCTTTCTTTTTCTGTGTGAGTGAGAAGGGGCTCTTGTGTTGTCATCTGGAGTTCTATCCAACAAACGACAGAGAGAGAACGAGGAACGACAGAGAGAGAAGAGCGTGAGAGAGGAGAACGACAGAGAGAGAAGAGCGCGCTAGAGAAAGAGGGAGAGGGAGGAACGAGAGCGAGAGAGAGGAGAGCAAGGAACGGGAGAAAAGACAGCCAGGGAGAGAGGAACGAGAGAGACAAGAGAACGAATAAAAAACCGGACCACAAACCGCACAATCGCATCGCACAGGCCCTTGGCCGATGTGCAGTGCGATTTAATATTACACTGTCCGATGTGCGGTCCAAAACTCGAACCGGACCGCACATCGGCCTAAAATCGCACTGGTCGCACCGAAGGACCATCCCTCTCTCTCTCTTCCTCTCTTTCTCTCTCTCTCGTTCTCTCGCTCTCTCTCTCTTTCTCGCTCTCTCGCTCTCTCTCTCTCTTCCTCTCTCCTTCTCTCCCTTTCTCGCTCGCTCTTTCTTTCGCTCTCTCGTTCTCACTCTCTCTCTCCCTCTCTCTATATCGTTCTCTCGCTCTCTTTTTCTCTCACGCTCTCTCCCTCTCGCTCTATCGCTCTCTCGCTCTCTTTTTCTCTCTCCCTCTCTCTTTCTTTCTCACTCTCGCTCTCTCGCTCGCTTTCTCTCTCTCTCCCTCTCTCTTTCTTTCTCACTCTCGCTCTCTCTCGCTTTCTCTCTCTCTCCCTCTCTCTCGCTCTCACTCTCTCTCTCTCTCTCGCTCTCTCTCTCGCTCTCACTCTCTCTCTCTCTCTCTCTCTCTCTCTCTCTCTCTCTCTCTCTCTCGCTCTCCCCTCACTCTTTCTTTCTCTCTCTCTCTCGCTCTCCCCCTCACTCATTCTCTCTCTCTCTTTCGCTCTTTCTCTCGCTATCTCTCTCTCTCTCCCTCTCTTTCTCGGTCTCTCGCTCTCTCTTTTGCTCTCTCTCTCTCTCTCTTTTGCTCTCTCTCCCTCTCTCTCGCTCTCTTACCGTCTCTCTTGCTCTCTCTCCATCTCTCTCGTGTAAGGATCACCTTAGAGAAGTAAGAGAAATAGAAGAAGAAGAAGAAGAATGGAGATAGAAGAAAAGGAGAGATCGCACAAGCCAGATAGTATGGAAGATCGGGTAAACCATATTAATCTCATTAGCAATAGGTTTGTTTGTATTTATACGCGATAGATAAGTACTTAACGGATAGAAATGAGAAGTTACAGATCTAGATTTGTACCTTCTTTTACAGATTTGATTTAATTGTTAGATCACTTCACGGTCATGTTATCCTATCTAAGATTTAATCCCGTCCACTAGATTTTTCTTAACTAGATTTAATCCTAGCCATCTATGCACTGACGATAATTATGTTGGGTGCAAGACGGTAAACGGCCGCCCACTGGGTATTCATTGTTGTGTAGACTCCGTATTTATTGGGATCCTTATGTCAAATAGCTGTGAGGGCTCTGACCACAAATTTAACCACGCTGGACGTGAAAGCGACAGGATAAGGTCGCGCAGTGCCCCTATGGTCCGAACGAGCCTACGCCAAGGGAAGCGATGACCCAGCTTGCCAATCTACAACGCACTTCCAATGAACGGCCTTCCACTGCGCCGCGTGGCATCTCCTCTGCTCTATACTTGACTTCCCCCCGACAAAGCCCTAACCCTTAGTCTCTATATGAAGAGCCCACGTACTTTGAAGGCAATAACTTACTTACTGCCAAGGCCATGGGGCGAATCAGGGAGCCCCACGGGGCGCCAGTTCTGCTCGTAGTTTCCTTCCTCCTCTCTGCGCTATGCTTCTCTCAGGCCAAGTCTGAACTCCGTTCAAGCGCTCTTCTTGGCGACCCTCTCTTGGCAAACTTATCCGCTTGTCACCATTCCTTCACCGATGCCAACCGGCCCGCCTACTGCTGCCCCCCAAGAAGAGACATTGACCAGAGACTCGTCCAATTCGATCTCTCCAAGCTGTCGCAGACCCAGAAACGCGTTCGCCGAGCCGTCCACCATCTCGACGCCGATTTCATCGCCAAGTACCAGAAGGCAGTGGCTATTATGAAATCTCTGCCCTCGGATCACCCCCACAGCTTCTTCCGCCAAGCGAACAACCACTGTCTCTACTGCACCGGCTCCTACGACCAAGTGAACTCCTCCTCCCTGTTCAAGATCCACCGCTCATGGCTCTTCTTCCCCTGGCACAGAGCCTTCCTCTTCTTCCACGAAAGAATTCTCGGAAAACTTATCGGAGACGAGACCTTTGCCTTACCCTACTGGAGCTGGGACACGCCGGAGGGAATGCAGATCCCGGAAATCTTCGCCAGAGGAGTACTTAGCGACGGCGAGAGAGACGAAGCCCATCTCCCCCCGACGATCGCCAATTTGAATTACAACAAAGAGGCGAGCGTCAGACCCTCCGACGAACAGGTGAAAGTGAACTTGGCATTCATGCACAAGCAGATGGTCTCTGGGGCGAAGAAGAGGGAGCTGTTCCTGGGTTGTAAGGTAACCGCGGGTGAAGAGGGCTTCTGCGACGGGCCTGGTACAGTGGAAGGGGCTCCGCATAACACCCTTCACTCCTGGGTCGGCAGCGGGGTTAACCCAGAGAGAGAGGACATGGGCGCGTTTTACTCCGCAGCGAAGGATCCAATCTTCTACGCTCATCACTCCAACATCGACAGGCTGTGGGAAGTATGGAAGGAGCTCAGAGAAGGGAAAGACGCGGACTTTGAAGAACACGCGTGGCTCGAGAGCGCCTTCACCTTCTACGACGAGAATCTCCGCTTCGTGAGAATCAAAGTCCGGGACTTGCTCGATACCCACAAGCTCGGGTACGAGTACGAGGAGATCCCTCTGCCTTGGGTCAACGCCAAGCCGAAGCCGACGGCGTCTTCGGCGGCCTCTATAAAAAAGAGAAAGAGCGGTTCTCTGCTATCGCGAAGAGCAGTGATGGAGAAAGAGCGAGCTCTCGTCTCGAGTGTGACTTTTGAGGTTTATCGTCCGAAGCGTGGGCGGTCGAAGGAAGAGAAGGAAAGAGAAGAGGAGATTATCGTTGTGGAGGGGATACGCGTGAAGCGCGACGTGTACGCTAAGTTCGACGTGTTCGTTAACTTGGGTGCCGAGGAGGAGAAGATAGCTGGGCCTCTGGTGAGGGAGTTTGCTGGGTCGTTTGTTAACACTCCGCATGGATCGAGGAGAATAGGAGAGACTGAAGGGAAGATGGGGAAGAAGGGGACGACGTTGAAGCTTGGGATTTCGGAGCTTCTGGATGATCTAGGAGCTGATGAAGATGAGAGTATATGGGTTTCTTTGGTGCCCAGAGGCGGTTCTGGAGTGTTCATGACGGTTGATGGCGTCCGTATTGAGTTTCTGAGGTGACGGACTGGTTTCTGGTGTTGCGTGTGGAATTTTGATTTCGCTGTGAAAGTTCTGCGAATATCATTTCTGTTGATTTTTAGGTTTGATGTGCTTATATACAGATATTATTACATTCATATCGAGAAGTCATTTTCAAAGAGCGACGACACGTCTTTTTTTCAGTTTGACCAGGTATTATCATGGGAGAGAGAGAGAGAGAAGGTAAAAAGGTATGTATAAGGAAGGGGAAGGTGAGCTGAAGGTTAGAGTGATAGTGCTCATGCAGGTGACGAGGATGACTGGAAGGATACTACAGGTATGGCATTCTTTTTTGGTCAAGTTCTTGTTAGTTGGGGACCACAAAAGCAAAGAAAAGTTTCTCTATCTTCATGTGAGCAGAGTATATAGATGTCTTTGGAACTACTTGCCAAAGATTTTGGCTTGCATGACTCATTGGAGAGTTAACAAACCAGCCCCAAATAAAGGTAAAGATAATGGTGGACAACAAGTTTGTGATTACTCTGAGCAGAAAGTGTGTGTTTCATAGTCGCTCAAAACACATAGACACGCAATTTCATTTCATCGGATCCTGTTTAGAAGAAAAATGGGTCGAGTTGGAACATGTTTGTATAGAGGAGCAGCTGGCAGATTTCTTTACGGAGCCTCTAGGAAACCAAAGTTCATTGAGCTCAGAGCAAGACTCTGAGTTTAGAAAGTAAATACGCTTTGAGATGGAAGTCATCGAGAAGAAATATATTTGGAATAATTTATTTTTTTGTTCCGCGTTTGTTACTTCCAATTTTTCCTCTTTCTGAATGGACGGCTCAGATGATCACATGCAGGTTATTCATACTAATCGATGCTTATGAGGTCTGCCATGGTGGCAGCCACATGAGCTGTATAAATCTTGTGTAGACCAATGATAAATCAAGACGAGAAGTGTTTTCTTTCTTTTCCACCGTGTTGACTTTCTCTTTCTGAGTGAGTGAGAAAAGCTTCTTACATTCTTTACATCAGATACGGTGAGAGTGACTACAGAACAGAGAGAGAGAGATAGACAGTATTATAGATAGAGAGAAAGCAGGGGAGAAACATTCATAGAAAAGAGGGATGACGCGAGAGAGAAAGGCAAATGATAAAGAGAAGATTGAGCAAGGAAATACGGTAGAAGGAGAAAGGTCAGTGGAAAGAGAATAAAGATAGAAAGAGAAAGGTTGGTGGCTAGTTGACCGAAGAGATGACATCATGCCCAAGATTATCATCCAATATTCCTATTCTAGATTAAACTAATGTTTTTTTATCATCAACTACTGAACATAATTCAGTAATGGATGATAATAACATACATCATTTACCCATGCAAAATTTAGCACAGAACAAACAAGGTCAACCATGTGTTGACATCAGTGCTAAGTAGTTATTGTGACAGAAACAAATATAAAATCAACTAATTCTAATATTAAGATCTGTCTAGTACTCTTGATCATAGGCCTGAGCCAGGAGAACCTTTTGAAGTGAGAAAACTTAGTGATATTTATAATCATGATAGGAATCTCTTAGCTTTCTCAGTAATAGAACATCCAGTTCCAATGTGGTTACTATCTAGTTTAGAATACAGTTAACCATCAACGTACACTGAAGCATCCTAAGATAATAATTTGATGCAACCGATGAGAGTTGAATATAATGCTCTCATTTAGAGCAAAACTTGGACCTTAGTTCTAAGAAATGAAAATCTTCTTGTTATTGGGTGTAAATAGGTTTGTAAATTAAAATACAAACCTGATGGGACTATAGATCGATACAAGGCTAGATTAGTAGCTTAAGGATTTACTCAGAAAGAAGGGTTTGATTTCACAGAAACTTTTACTCCTATGATCAAACAGACTACACTAAGGTTACTTCTGTCATTAGCCATTAGTAAAAGCTGGAAAGTTCATTGACTAGACGTATCAAATGCATATCTTCAGGGGAAGCTAGAAGACAAGATCTATATGGAACAACCTCCTGGTTTCAAAGATTCTTCACATGCTGGTTTTTTTTGTTTACTTAGAAAATGAAATATGGTTTAAAACAATCACCTAGAGCATGGTTTCATAAATAATCTTCTTCGCTTCAATCTTTTGGTTTCATTGGATCCAAAACAGATACGTCTCTATTTTTGATAAATGATGGAAATCCGATGTTTATTTTAATATATGTTGATGATATTTTGATTATGTCTCCTGATATTAACAATATTAATCACACTGTGTATGAATTGGATAAAGAATTTGCAATACGAGACTTAGGACCAGCAAAATATTTTCTTGGAATAGAATTAGTTCAACATCCAAATGGTTTTGTCCTTACTTAATCCAGATATCTTTTGTCTATACTCAAGAAATCAAATATGGAAAGTTCTAAACCAAATGTCAACACCTATTCCTATGACTTCGGCAACTAGAGTCGAAGACAAACAAAGAGATCCATCAAGAGATACTTTATACACACAAATAGTTGGAGGTCTCGTCTATCTTACACTTACAAGATCAAATATCACCTTTGTTGTAAACAAAGCATGCCAAAAGATGCATTTACCTGATTCTAGGGACTGGGGCTTTCTTAAACATTTTCTTCGATATCTAAAAGGCAGTATTCTACATAGATTACTTATTCATAAAAATTCTGACCGTAACATCAATGCATTTAATGATTCCGATTGGGCAGGGGATAGAGAAGATCGATGATCCATCGGAGGCTATCTGATTTATATTGGAAAGAAATTAGTTTCATGGAGCTCAAAGAAACAGTCTATGGTGGCCAGATCAAGTACCGAAGCAGAGTACAAAGCAGTTGCCAATGCAACTGCTGAAATTTTATGGATTCAGTCACTTCTTAAAGAACTCAAAATCAATTCTGCATCTGTACTAACATTGTGATTTGACAATGTTGGTGCCACATATCTGGTTGTCAATCCTGTGTTTCATGCCAGGATGATATACATAGAAATTGATTATCACTTTATTCGTGAACAAGTGGCAGCCAAATCTCTAAGAGTTCCATTAGTGATAATCAGTTAGCTCACTCACTAACAAAACCTCTTGCTAGAAATCGTTTTATTTTTCTTAGATCCAAGCTCAACGTCATCTTCAACGGCGATGATCTTGCCGGGGGTGTAAAGAGCAGTTCAACTCGCTGAGTTGCCAAGTCAAACACTGAAGATTCAACACTTGGCGATCTTATGTTAGGAACTTAATCAAGATTAGATTGTAGATTAAATAAATATTATATACTCGTTAGAGACTTAGCAATAGGATTAAATATAAGTTCAAATATAGAATAGGATTAAACATAGATGATCACGATCACACGTTAGATAGATATAACGTTCAGGATTACATCTCACACATCCATTACAGATGATGGGTCCACGGAACAGATCAACAGATGTGATAGATGAATCCAAGGTATTATAACTGTCGAGATTAAATACATATATCCGTTACAATTTAAGGCTATATGGCATCAATCAACGGTTGTGATCGGTAAACCCAAAGCGTTATAATGGTCAAGATTAAAAACTGTAATTTGAATTTATATATTTGTTGTAAAACGTTACAACAGATATATACGTTACTGTAGTTACAATTTTTAGCTACCTACATACAGTATAAATTTCCAAGCAATGTTACGGTAATCTTTGCGGCAATAAAATGATTCTAACTGGTATTCTTACTCTTCTTCTTCTTTCTTTCTCTCCTCTTTCTTCCGTTTTCTTCTCTTTCAAGATTGTGTGCAACGACCAAGAAATCCCAACATTTATTTCTCCCTAAGGCTCCTAGTCTCCATCTCAGCTATATCTCTCTCTCTTATTCGCCCTCTACTGCATCCTTCCTTGCTATTTCTCTCTCTCGCTCTCTATCATATTTTTCCTCCTCTAATGTTTCTGTCTCTTTACTGGTCTCTCCCTCTTTTTCTCTCCCACTCAAATCTTTCTATCTCCAGGTAACCTCTCTTGCGTCATACCTATTCGATCAGTCAACGGTCAACTTCATAAGAAGTGAATAATCATCCAAAATCTCCATCAATGAATGCCCACAAGCCGCCGACAATAGATAGACGACCCACGCTCATGTGTCATCCTGCCTCGAATTTTTGGGAACTTATAGATCTAGAAAGAGGAAGAAGAAATTGGGAAGAGTGGTAGTGGTTGCTATTCCAACAACATCGATACATGAACTCGATTGCTGGTTGTTTGTATTGCGGTCTTGGGTGGGTTTCTCCTGCAAATTCCACCATGCTCCCCTTTTCCTCTACCTGTGATTGAGCCCCTTAACTTGCCAAAATTTTTCGTCAGCTCTAATGGGTCGCGTGCCCACTCTCCACACATCTCCTCAGAAGGTGGAGTTTTTGTAATGCCCTCTATGGGATCTGTCTCAACTCGTACATGTTTTAATGTCATTGCTATGTAGACGATCAGTGTTGTCCAGCCATATTGTCCCCAAAAAGTTTGGACACTGTTCTCAAAAAATAAGGCACCACTCTCGCATTGTGATCAGCAGAAGTGCTATTTCCTTATTGTGGTGATATTGTCTTGATAATTTTCCATTCCATCAACTCTCGAGTGGTGGAGCCCTCCTCTACCTCACCTGTCATGCCCCTAACCTGCAAGTGGAGTTTGATGGTAGTATCAGAAGTCAAGGTCCTGACCATATTTTGAAAACATATTTTCCACCTTGACACCATAAGGTATTGGAGACCCTTCCAACATTGCAAACGCCAGTATGACTGTGTTTGATCCCCATATTCTAGACCCGTCAAGATTATACCCTTGAGCCTCCTAAAGGAATTCATCGTATCCACAAGTGTCAACTAACTTCTATAAACCAATGGGATGCCGCACACTGTAACCATGTCTGTCACCGTTTCCGCACGTTGGTCCTACTAGTAGGAAGACCCTAGGCCATTGTAACTCTACAATTTTTGGAAATTTATGATGTCCAGCCACAGAATATAACATATGCTGGTATGGATACCACTCAAAGGAGTATGGTACTGGTGTCTAGACTCCCCAATTCACACTACCCCAAAGTCAAACAATCCTTCCATGAGCTTTTGTGTATCTCCTACCTCTAGGGGGCTCTAGATGACTTTTCTTCCACCAAGCATTTAAGGAGCGAATAATCTGCCTTTGTTGCGGAAGAGTTTGTTGAATAAAATGACCAGATGGAATAAATCCAAACCCAATATTCTACTGTAGAAATGCACAATCAACTTGGAAAAAATAACTATGTTGAGGCATAAAGATGGATAACAAGAACCTCCTTACGTTACTGACGTGACACCAATGTCCAAGGCTCTCGGTGCAAGGCTCTGGCTTCTTGTGTGGTGTAGTTGGACAACTCCTGATTGTACTCTTAAGCCAAGGAAGTAACCACCAAGGATTGATTAAAACAATAAACACATGAGAGAGAGAGGAGAAAAGAGGAAGAGACAAGAAGAATAAACAATAAAAAAACCCTTAACAACTGTACTTGAGATTAGGCTTCAATGGGGGTGAATGCCCCTTTAAATAAGAGATAAATGTGCCATTTCCTCATAAAAAGGAAAATAGAAAAAGGGGCGTGGCTCGATTCTCATGCCCTCTCTTAGAGGGGGATTTGATTAGTCAACCCCCCCCTCTCCCGCATTCCCACAGTGGGGGCCTTGACAAATCCCCAACAAACTCCACCTTGGCAGACACCCTAGTCAAGCTAGGTGTCCCCATCGCTTTCCAAGTCGCAGACGCTCCACCTCCATCAATGTATCTGCAACATGCACCAAGTCCAAACAATGCTAAAACTTCTGTGTCATGAGGGATCTTCATCAAAATATCAGCTGCATTTGCCTCCATGTGCACCATTAGAAGAATAGTCACATCATAACTTAACAGCTCCCAGATCTTGTGATACTGCACATCAATGTGCTTTGATCGTGCATGATAGACCTTATTCTTTGCCAAGCAAATGGAACTCTAACTGTCGCATACCGGAGGAAATCCGCCTTTGGAAATACCGAGTTCATTAAAAAGTCATTCAATCACAAAGCTTCCTTTGTAGCTTCAGGTGGTGCCATGTACTCTGCCTCTGTCATAGAGAATGCAACAGTCGACTATGGCGTCGACTTCCATCTCATAGGTCCACTGCCATCGTAAATGTACTAACAGTCGTAGATCTTCAATTATTGATGTCACATGCGAAATCAGCACCAACATAACCACGTACTTAAAGTGAATTCCCTTTATCGAAGAGAATTCCCATATCAATTGTGCCCTTCAAATATCAAAGAATCCATTTCATCGCACTCCAATGCTCCTCTTCCAGATTTCTCTTAAACCTGCTCACCAGTCCAATTGTGCGAGCAATATCCAACCTTGTACAAACCAAAACGTACATGAGAGAACCAACGGTACTTGCATAGGGAATTGGCTTCATTTCAGTGATGTCTTCATCGGCTTCAGGTCTCTTAGAAACAGATAACCTGAATCGCTTAGCCGAAGGAGCATTCACTGCTTTAGCATTCCTCATGACAAACAGGTCAACAATCTTCTCAAGTAGCTCCTTTGAGTCAACCATAGAGTACCCTCCACATAATCTCTATAAATCTTCATTCCAATGATCTTCTTTGCAACTCCAAGATCCTTCATTTCAAATTCCCTACTCAACAATGTCTTCAACCGTACGATCTCATGTAAATTCTTTGAAACAATGAGCATATCATCTACATAGAGCATCAAATATACAGGATAACCATCATCACACATCCTCATATAGACACAAAAATCAAATTGGCACCTCGAAAAGCCAATACACACCATATATGAGAACTTATTGCACCACTATCTTGAGGACTAGTTCAGCCCATACTAGGACTTCCTCAACATGCACAAAGGTTCTCTACCCCCGGTATAATGAAGCATTCAGGTTGTTATGTGTACATCACTTCCTCCAAATCACCATGAAGGAATGTCGTCTTCACATCCAATTTCTCCAACTCCATATTCTCATACGCTAAAATGGGTTACGCGATGCAAATAGATGTATGTTTCACTACAGGTGAGAATACCTCATTACAATAAACTCCTTGTTTCTAAGCAAAGACCTTTTCCACTAGTTGTGCTTTGTATGATGGCTTCTCTACATTAGAAAGTGGCACCTTTGATGGCGTAGCCCTCAAGTTATCTAGTTATTTTTTTGTTTTTCTAAGTCTAGGTTAAAATTTCCTGTTTTCGCTTAGGGTTTTTCCTTTGTAACCCAAGAGGCCTATATATAGGACCCCCAGGGTAAGAGCAAGAAGAAGTCCATTTTGAATTTTTGGAAAAGAAAGAAATCCCGTCCCATTTCCGTGAGAGAAGAAGAGAGAAAAGAGGACGAGAGAGTGTAGGGCGGAACGGAACGGGGCCGACTTGGTCGCCCGTCCCGTTCCGCCCCCCCCCCCTCCTGTTCCGTCGGCCTCACCCGACGGAACCCTAGGCGGCCGCCGCCGCCGCCGGGATCCCGCTCGCAGGCCCGTCGCCTGCCCACGGGGCTGCCCCCACCTCGCAGAGCCACCACCCGTCGCGCGGGAGAGCCGCTCCCTCACACGGTGCCGCCACACGGCGCGCCGCCGGCCGCCGCCGGGGAAGCGCCGCGCCTTGCACGGGGCAGCTCCGCCTTGCGGGGCAGTTGCCCGCCGTGCAGGGCAGTTGACCGCCGCGCAGGGCAGCCGTCCGCCACACGGGACGCCGCCGCTGCCAGCGCTGCCGCCGCAGCGCCTGCCGCCGCGCGCCGCACCGCAGCGCCGCCGCCGCGCGCGCAGCGCCCGCCGCCGCGCGCTGCGCGCGCCGCAGCGCCTGCCGCCGCGCGCCGCCGCGCCGCAGCGCGCCTGCCGCTGCGCCGCCACCACGCCGCGCGCGCGCGCCGCCGCTTCACGCCGCTTCGTGCCGCCTCGCTGCCGCGCTGCCTCGCCACGCCGCGCCCCTCGGCTGCCATAAGCCGATGTATCATTCGCAGCCGTATTCGTCATCCGGCCGGCTGAACCTATCCGCTCACCGGTCGTCAGGCCCACCAATGCCTCTACGATGACCACGTGGGAGTTGACCGAGTGGAGAACGGTCACCCTCGGCTTTTACGGATTGAGGCCCCGCGCAGGACCTTTCCAAGACACCCACCGACAAGCGGGACATGCAGTCCAAGATGATCATCCCCGAGCCGGACGAACGGACCCACGCTCCCGCCGCAGGACGTCGACCACGTCCGTCCTGCATCAACCTTCTTCTTAAACACCCACTTGCATTCGATAGCTCACTTCCATGAGGAAGCTCCACCAACTCCCGTACTTGGTTCTTGTCCATGGATGCGCGTCATTGGATAGATATCACTCGAAACCATCTTTGTTTCTTGTGTTGGTTCTTCCCCTTGTGAAAACAAAGAAACAATCCCATAATTAACAAGACGTGCATGCAGCTTCTTCTCACACCTCGCCTGCATGACAGCAATGCTCTGACAATTCTCAGCGACATCATTAGTCAATCCTCCATGGTCAATTGAATTGGGCGGAATTTTCACATTCTCCACCTCCATCCAAATCCAATTTGCAATATCTCAGCCCAGGTAGTAGTCTTCGTGCATGTAGTTTCTGCATACCCATCTCACTCATATGGCCCATGCGCAAGTGTCACAAGAGTTGTGCCGTCCATCATTGGCTCATGTGATGTAGGAACTGCAACTTCACCTATCACAGTGCTCCCTTGAAGCTTGTAAATATTGGCTCCTATACGTGTCCCCTTCCACACAATGAGTGCTCCCTTGCAAAATTTCAATATTCAGTCCGTAGCCTTGAATGTGCAGCCACAGCCATTTGCCTTCAAATAACAAAGAGAAATTAAATTCTGCCGTAGCCCCAGCACGTGCTGCACATTTTCCAATACTCTGATTGCTCCATCAAGCATTTGGATCCTCACCATTCCAACATCAACGACCCTACAAGGAGCATTGTTCTTCATAGAAATGACTTCTAAAGCACTCTCATATGAGTGAAACCAATCAGCATGAGCACATAAACTATAAGAGCAACTAGTATCAAGAATCCACGAGTGTACGAATTCATCAGCGGAGACCAAGGCAGAGTAGACGTCTCCATCACTATCTACCTCAACCCTCCCAACATTAGCAATGCTCGTCTCACCAACATCTATCTTCCCATTCTTCAACTTTGGATGATCTATCATCAAATGTCCTTGCTCATTACACTTGTGACATGTCACAGTCTTCAATCAATTGGTCTGAGACTTTGACTGAGGGTTCAGCTCTCGCGACTTCCCCTTCTCCTCTTGCCTTCCATGTTCCTTCCCATCCTTCACGTAGAGTGCCTTGCCATGTGTATCTTCAGCTCCTTTCTTCCATAATAATACTCCATCAAGGTTGTAATAACCTCCTCAAGACCTGGTGCTTTGCTTCCATGCAACAAGGTCGTCATGAGGTGATCACGTCTCAAGAAGTGAAATAAGCAGAAATATCACTTTGTTCTTGCTATAGAGCACCTCCTTAATCTTGATCAAATATATAATTAACTCATTATCAATATGAATAGATAAATCAACACCTTCAGCCATATGTAGCCCGAACAATCGTCTCTTTAATACCAACTTACTCATCATCGACTTTGATGCCAAGCGCTTTACCAACTTATCCCAAATTGTTGTAGGATACTTGTAACCGAGAACATGATAAAGATCACTATCGAATACAAGACCTAGTGGTGCTTGCGGCCGTCTACTCATACTTGTGCCAATCACCTACTGTAACATTATTAGGCTTCAGTCCGCCTAAGGTCGACGTCAAATCCTAATAAATCAACAGATCGTATGCTTGCTACTACCACAAGGTAAAGTTAGATGAATTTTCTAGCTTCTCCGCTTCAAAACAAAATGAAGATGATGCCATTTCAAAAATGAGAAAACAACTAAATAAGTCTAATACCACTTTTTAAAGAAAATGACCGGATGGTATAAAACCAGACCCAAGATGCTACGGTAAAAATGTAAAATTAACTCGTACAGAATAACTATGTCCACATATAGAGACGGGTAATAAGAACCTCCTTACGTTATCAGCCTGACGCCAACGTCCAAGGCTCTTGGTCAGGGCACTGACTTCTCGTGTGGTGCATTTGGGCAACTTCTACTTGAACTCCCAAGCCAAGTGAGTAACCACCATGTACGAGTGATTAAGACAATAAACAAGAGAGAAATAGAGAGAAGAGAAAAGAGGAAGAGAAAATAAGAGTAAACAACAGAAAAACCCTTGAGGGCTGTAATTCAGATTAGAGTTAAAAGGAGGTGAACACCCATTTATGAGAGAAATGGGCCCCTAAATGGGCCATTTCCTCACAAAAGGACAAGTGAAGAAGGGGTGTGCCTCAATTCCTATGCCCCCTCTATCGCATTCCTGCGGTGGGGGCGCTGATTAATGCCCAATAGAGTTGGCTAATTTTAGTTTAATTGCGATCACAAGGGCTCCATGTGCAGTAGGAGGCAATAGATCCCAGACCCAAAGACAACAAGAGAGCGTGGTAGTTGGGTGAGAGAAGGTATTATGAAATAGCCACCTCTTGAAAGGCTTGGTAGTGGAAGTCACCTTGGGCCCCCTAGAGGTTGAGCAGATCTAAAAAGGCTTATGGAAGGAATGTCTGGCATTGAGGTAGACTGAATTGGGCAGACTAACCACCAGCACCATACTCCTTTGAGGAGTATCCATGGAAGCATGTGTTGTTGTGCATGAATGGACATTAAAGTTCTCTAAATAATAGAGAGACGATGGATAGGGTCCTTCCTATCGATAGAACTAAAGGGAAGAAGAAAATGGTGGTTGTGGTGAAAGTGAGTAGTTTCCCATTGGCTTATAGAAGTTGGTCGACACTAAAGGATATGGTAAATTCCTTTGGAAGGCTCAAGAGTATAATCTCATAATTCTGGAATATAGGGATCCAAACATCATCGTATTGTAGGTAAAAATGTTGAAAGGGTCTCCAATACTTGATATGATTCAATGTGAAGGTCAAAACAAAGCTTTCAAGACATGGCCAAGACCTCGGCTTCTGTCACCACCATCAAAATCCATCTAGAGATTAGGGGCATGACAAGTTGACGCAGAGGAGGGCTCTCCGACTTGAGCAGTGATGGAAAAAAAGATCACTGAGACAAGCTCACAACAAGAAAGAGATAGCATAGCCACTGCCTGTTGTGTGAGACCATTGCCTTCCTTTTTGTTGCCACCAACCAAACCTTTCAGGACCATAGGAGCCAACAAAAATGACTATCTAGGAAGCCTGACATTGAGGCCTGGACAAGTAGATATGGATCCCATAGAGGGCAGTACAAACAGTCCAAATTGGCTTACAATCACAATCTAATCGTCATAGTCTTGGAGGTCAAAAGGTTGCACACCGATAAAGAAAGCTAGAAGTATGTGTTGGAGCAAAAGAGAGTAACAACTAGACTACCATAAATCAGATTTCTGTAATGGTTGATACTTAGTTGGCTAAGATTTTGAGAGTCACTTTAGAAAAGTCAGGCAACATGCAGTATTAGACACTGTTCTTGATATTGTGAACAGAAGATTGTGCTGGGCAAACCCTTCTTGGGGATAACGTTGAGTTTGTAGTAGTGCCAGCTGAATATTTTTTACAAAATTGATAACACACAAATAAGCCTGATACTTCATCTGTATTTCATGCATTTTAGAGAGAGGTTAAGCAAATTTATGCATGTTCTAATTAATTTTCAGTAATTTTAACCAAAATTAGATAAAACCCTTAAAGATACATTCTCTACATTCAAATGATGATATTTTTAGGTTTCATGATTTAACAAAAAAATAGATTTTTAAAACAATATTTAGTTTGGTAAAACTTTTATATAAAAAGGAGTTTTAAATCAAAAGGTCTTTAATTTTGAATTTTGAAATTTCTACTGAATTTATTGAATATTTTCTAAGTGTTTTTTCAGGTTAAATTCGCAAAAAAGGGGGTCATTAACCAAAAGGCTGGTGTGGCAGGTGTACCTACACGGTGGGCCATGTAGGAATAAAAAGCACACTATTTGTTTCTATGTATTAATGTTTCTGTATCTTGGGGAAATAATTTATATTTCTATATTTTTATCATATAAATGATTTCAAATACCAAGTGCAAAGAAAAAAATATGAAAATAATCAAATACATAAGTTACCCCTTCATATGCAGAATGGAATATAAATTAGAAGCATTCTTTGACTCGTAATATGAAATTATGTTATTATAGTGGCATTATTGGACATCTTAGAAGATGAAAACATCACAGGGCCGAAAGGAGAGATCATGATTGAATTCATGAGTCACAAAGAATTTGGCATGCCAAGAATCTTGTATATATCTGTTCAATGTCAATAAGAACTAACCAATCTCTGACAAATCAAGAAGACAAGGAAAATCAACCGAGAATTCTCAAGCCTAGATCAAGAGCACAATGAGGTGGATAATTATGGAAAATCAGCAGTTTCTCCATGAAAAACAAGTAAACACACAAACTTTTCAAAAGAGGCACTGCCCCTCACCCTGCTAGGGAGTGGCTCCCTGAGAACCTAATTGAAGTTTTTTCAAGCAGGCACCACATCCAAAAAAGAGGATTTGTGCACTCAAGATATTAAAAGGAGAGAAATTATGCTAGAACATGCCCAATCTGGAATCATCCATCAAAACTTAAAGGATAACAAGGATACATAAATCCAGACTCCTAAATTAGATTCTGCTAAATGGTCAATCTTCAACATTGTTTTTGAAAAATAAGGCCAAAGGCAAAGTTTTGAGTTATCCCTTACATTTCCCTAACTAAACTTCCATTCAAATCAAACATCCCTAGATCATAGAAAATATGCTTCGGTGACACATTCTTATTAAAGTCAACAGCGCGTAACTCAAACCTACATATTTTTGGCAGTTTTACACATAGATGGCTGTTTTCATTAAATTGTCATCCTTTATTTATGTTTTCATTATCTAAGGTTGTAAATATTGGGGGAGAAAGAAGAAGCAAGGGTAATTTGGTTCCCAAGGATAATGTGTTGCCAAAGTTATAAGAGCATTACAGCACGGCCCAAATCATGATTCTCCTCCCTCTCCATGCCTCTCCCTATCCGTCCTTTCCTCAGGATAACATATAATTCATTTAATGACCTCAATAACTTGAGATCAGTGAAAATTTTCTCTTAACAATGCTTAGATGAAAAAATATCATTTTTTAGTATCTCAGGGGAACAAAAGAATTTTAAGCATCCTTGATTTTTCACTGTTTACAGTGTACATGAAATTTGATGAATCATGGGAATAAAAGAGATATATTATTTATCCTCACTAAGGTCTCAAACTCCAACGAGGGAAAACAAAATCAAGTTTCGGATTTACCTAGGGGAATTGAGTGAACGCACATTGAGAAATTGGACTGGATTTAATGGAAAATAAAGGACTTGTGAATATTACGATGTCAAGAGAAACTACGGTTTTTTAATGAAAAATATAACTATTTTGGGTTGTATAACTAGTTATAACAATGGGTGGTTGCATTGTTTGCCCTAGAACTACTCCTCCCATTATGACATGGGCTTGGGATGTTCACAAAGATTTTACTAAGCTCAAAGAGATATCCCTGCGGTGGATTCTCTCCCCCCCCTCAATAGAGAAATATAGATAGATAGAGAGAGAGAGATATATATATATATATAGAGAGAGAGAGAGAGTCTCCGGACTTAGGATTATGTTAATTGGCACCCACTTCTAATGTGACATGCTCTTTAAAGCTGACATATTGAGACAAGATTTCAGTAATGATAATAATAAAAATCTAACACTATGTTTACGGTTTTACCTTGAAATGCATCTAGGGTAAAACATATTGTGTATGCTGTTTCTGGTTTGTCACCATATCATAATCTTAAAATGTTTATTTTAAAGGACTTCTGACTTTCGAAATACAAATTAAAAATTATTAATTATAAAATTTTCCAATTAAACCTTTAGAAAAAATTAAATTAAAGCTGGAATAATTAGCTATCAGCTAAATTAAGCTTCATAAGTTCTTTAGAAGGTCTTTCACTTTTAGAGCATACTAATGATTTTTATAAGATATATGGATTATATTTTAGAATAATCATATTAAGAATCATCCAGTTACGAGTTTTATAATTAATATTTGGTACTTGGTAACATAAATATAAAATATTTATAGAATAATTATTGTCAAAATATTTTGAAAAAAAATAATAAGTTATTATTCTTAATCACATGAGGTGTTTATGGTAAAAAATGTAAAATGATTTATTTAAATTCACAAACGGACTAGAGTGTTCATTTTTTTATTTATATATCATAAGGGTTCTTCATTATTTTGGAAAATTGTAACTTTATATAATGTCCAATTTTGGCTATTATTAATTACAAATAAAATTTGTGTCATCCTCACCAGCAAACATTTTCGCGCTTTGCAAGTAGATCTAATAGAGCCTCAACTAATATTATTACATGTAGCCTCTATTTTTTAAAAATTGATATTTATCATTGTTATTATAAAAATAATATATAGATAAAACAATAAGATATCTGAATACAAGTAAGGTTCAAAGCAAGTTATGAATATCTACGTTTAGGCGTATGTTGTGGGAGATGTGGGAGATTGGGAGGGTTAATAATCTTACATTATTCTAAAAACTGATTTGACATTTAATAGATATTAAATACTCATTCTTAGTAGTATCATGAAGATCTAAAAGTAACTCTTCCTCACACATCCTTCAGACACAATTCACATACACGCCCTAAAAGATCAGTTGAACCGCCTTTATGTCAAATAATTTAAAACATATTTTCCAGATTAGATGACCAATACATATTAAAACTCTTTGTTCTCTCCATCTAACTATAGACACTGGTTCATATGATTAGTCACATGTTTATGATAGGTACATATTTTCATGTAGCTTCTTCCATAGACATTCCATTTCTCATAAGGCTGCTCCGATTCATGTATCCTCTTTCAAGCGAGACCAATATTCTCATACCGTAACACAAAAATGTTTTGCTCTATATGTTGATACAAGGATGCCACACTATTAATATCACGTTATATTACTATGATGATATACATTATATTTACTAAATTATTTGGTGATTTATTCTAAATTTTTTCCTTGATTGAAGATATCCTAAAATATCAATTTTTTGAATAATTGTAATGTTTCATCTATCAATGACATTATGTATCTCAAAAAATACCAAAAAAATTATCATTTCTCATTGGCTTAATAGTTACCAATATAAATCACTTGGTTATGCATAGAAACCTGGAGCTGCTATATTTTATTATTTCACTGTATGTCTTGGCTGATGTTGTTTACACCATGATACACATTGATGTTTTAATTCATTTATTCATCTAAAATTATAGTTTTTCTTAATTTGTATGAAGCCTATTGTAAGTGTGGCATTCATTTGTAGTGAGTATTTACCTTGATAGAAATCTTTGCCATCTAATAGAAATCATTCGTCCAACAGGCCTTATGAATCTATAACTACTAGGTATTGAAAGAGAAAGCTGATTTTACTGAAAATCCAGAGAGAGAAAAAGATAGGAATGAAGAACTGATGTTAATCTACAATGTATAGAATCCAACTTTTAATAAATTCAACCTCAAAAAAAGTAGTTTCCCCTTTTTCCCATTGGTATACGACATGCTCTATTATTTCGTTTTTTTCTATCAGAGAGTTTTTCACTCTTAGTAAACACAAAATAGATATCCATTATCTCCCTTTTAGAGAATTAAATCTGTGTAATGTATATAGTTTTGTTTCCTATTCAATGTTTAAGGCATAATTTTAAAAGTTGTTCAGGTTTGTGTTTACTCAATGAATTTGTTCTGTGCGTGCAACCACTCTATTTTCCATTTCTAATAAATGTGTTGATCCAATCGTGGATCATATTCTGGACCATGTGTTTTTCCTTTTACAGAATCATGATTATCTCAGATATATTTTTAACGTTATGTATATATTTCTGGTATTTTTAAAATTATTTTCATAAATTTGGCAATATTCGTTACATATCTATTGCCGTCAGTATTTGGAATATCTTATTAAATTTATTAAAATAAATTCTGACTAGATACATTCTGCAATACCAAATATATGCAGCATCATTGCTTAACTCGGTGTTTAAAGAAATTTGATGCCTTCTTTTCTCATTAGGCATCAGCCGGTTTCAGTTTTGCTGGGGGATAATATTTGTTGCTTAAACTCAACAATAATAACTTGGAGTGCGTCTTACCATAATTTATTAGAGGCTTAAGTCAGCACACAGCAAGAATAAGGAGAATATAGTAGACAAATAACATAAAAGTGAAGGTAAAATGTTTAAGCTTCAAACACCAGTTGATTTTTTATATGTATTAAATCCAATCTAACAAGGATCTATTTTGACATGTCAAGAATTTTGGCACAGAAATCACTCCCTAGTTTTGACAACTGAGTTAAAAGGAAAATCATTATAGAAAGTTAATTAATTTCATTATTTTTGAACTCAACAGTGCGTGTAACCAAACACTTTTGACTTAATATTATTTTTCTGATGACGACTTCCTTGTGCCCAACCACTAAGTCAATGCTTTCATTTCTTTCACTTCACTCATTCGAATCACATCAAGAATTAAGCGGACAGCTGTGGCTTCTGCTTTTACCTACTTCAGTCACATTCATAGCGTAGACTTTACGTGTACCAATTTCAGGTTCGTTACAATCTTATATTGATTTTCTCATTTAATAGGATACCGGCCATATATGTTTCTTCACAGCACTTCTCTAGCTTTCTTTTGCCTTTATCATTGCACAAAATAGCCCTGCAACTCAATAAAAATAGTACAAGAAAATGCCAAATTCTTGCGCGCAATTGTGATAGTTGACAATCGAGTTAGAGAAAAAGCAAAGTAGAATGTTAATAAATTAACTTAATACATCGTAGAACAATTATCAGTATGACAACGTAGAATATATTAAAATATGATTATCTATCATGAGAAAAAGGTGATTCCTTTGAGCTGGCTAAACTAGGATATAAACACAAATTTTGAAATAAATCATCCAAAGAAATTCATTAATATTTTTTGCGGGTGAGCATCACTTATTAATTAAGTCTGCTAATTACACCACTAACTTTACCACAATCAAAGATTATACCACTTCATCACGTCCCTTTACCTTGTCATCGATAAACTTCACAACGTAATATAGAATAATGACCTGATCAAGATCAACCCCAGGCTGACGATAACAACAAAAAAAAATGCTTCTCATAAAATATTGAGTAAAAATCTCATTCGAAACACAAAATAAAGCTAACGTGTTGAATTATTAAAATTGAATCCACAACGTTGCTCATTCATACAGGCTTATTGCAAATACCGTAGATTGCTTTGAACGATTCCTCCCTCTGGATCTTCAGCTGCCGGTAAAAGTTTTTGATAAAGCTATCAGCTCTAGTCAACAGCTCTTGCTTAGAACTTTCTTCCTTACTCTCCTGCAACTCTTCTTCTTCCTCCGCTTCAGAGCCGTCGCCATAACAGCTGCTAATGAAGAAAAGACTCGGCCCAGAAGAGCTCTTTTTTACCTTCGGACTTGATTTCTGCCGCTGTAATTTCTCTGGTTTTACAGAGTTTTCTTCTGAAGTAGCCATCCTTTCCTCAAAGCCACTGTCAACTATCGCCTGCTTGAAACCGTCAGATATCACGTAAGCATTACCATTAGATATGGGTGACATTCTTCTCTCCCTCCCCTGTTTAGATGAGAACTGCAAGACTCCAGACTCGTAGCACAATGCTATAATGATACTGTTAATCAAGAGATAAATGTAAGGAACTCTCACTGACGATGATACATAAGGAATCAAGGCAGAGAACAGGAGAAGAAAGAGTAGCTTAGTGGTTTTCATCTTGTGAAAATTCAGCTCCATTTTCTCTCAAGGCTAAGAGTAGCAGTTGAGGTTGTTATATAGAGGGAAGAGACAGAGTTTGTCAAGCGGGGGAGGAAGACAGAGAGGTTGATGGATAGACCAATGGAAGATCTGACTTGCACAGGATAAGTTAGGTCGGTGTATTCCTTCGCTGTTACATATGTTTGGTATGTTCAGAGGGATACCTTTCGGCGTAATGGACCCATGAACTTTGTAAATTTGTAAGAGTCTGCTGTGAGCCACAATCGCTTCCTCCTTTTCTAGATTCCGTTTAAAGCAAAGGCTAAGGATATTCACCTCTTTTCCACCTATCTATCTATCTATCTATCTATCTCTATCTCTCCCCCTCTCTCCCGATTTATCTCTCTCTCTCTCTCTCTCTCTCTCTCTCTCTCTCTCTCTCTCTCTCTCTCTCTCTCTCTCTCTCTCTCTCTCTCTCTCTCTCTCTCTCTCTCTCTCTCTCTCTCTCTCTCTCTCGATCGATCGATCGATCGATCTATCTCTCTTCTATCTATCTATCTGTCTACCTATCTATCAATCTATCTATCTCTATCTGTCAATCTATCTATCCCACTCTATCTCTCTCTCTCTCTCTATTTCCGTGTCTATCTATCAATTGATCTATCTATCTTTATATCTATATCCCTGTGTCTATCTATCCATTGATCTATCTATCTTTATATCTATATCCCTGTGTCTATCTATCTATTGATCTATCTATCTTTATATCTATATCCCTGTGTCTATCTATTGATCTATCTATCTTTAAATCTACATCCCTGTATCTATCTATCTATTGATCTAGCTATATTTATCTCTCTATATGTCTTTCTGACTTTCTCTATCTCTCTAGATTCTGTTTAAAGGAACGGCTAAGGATATTCATATTCTTTCCATCTACATGTCTATGAATCCATCTATGTATATCTCTATCTATCTATCTTCATCTCTATCTCTATCTCGCAATCTATGCCCCTATTCATATCGCTCTATGTTCATTTACCTCTTTCTAGCTATATCTCCTTATCTATCTATCTCTCTATCTCCCTATCTATCTTTCTATCTCTATCTCCCTATCTATCTTTCTATCTCTATCTCCCTATCTATCTCTGTCTATCTATATCTCCATGTCTATCTCTCTCTATCCTTATCTATATATCTTTCTAACTATCTCCATCTATGTAAATTTTTTCCTCACTGTGAAATGACTTCATTAATAATAAGCATTCATAAAAAATAACTTTGCAGGCGACGGACATTTTGTGATAGAAATCTACATACATTTCATGCGGGATCCTTGCATTTTTGGTTGTCTAAATATTCATTGACATCATGACATTTTTAGAATAAAATTCTGATATTTTTTCCAATTTTCTGGTACGTCTAACATTAAATTCATAAATAAAATAAATGTTTTAGCCAAATTATATATATTTTTAATTACTTATACATTTTAATGATTTATTTATTTATTCGGCCTTCATAAAACTTTGTGTATCCTGGCAATCCGCCTCATGGATCAATCAGGAGATACAAATTGGACAATTTAGAATGATCCAACTTTAAATCACAATATATAATGATCCAGAAAGAGTTTCAAGATGAAACTTTGAGGGTTTCTTTGTCTCTCTCCCTTTTATCCATCCATAATATATCATCAATATGTAGGCCCCCACTTTTCTAAAAAAGTTATCCTTCAATTTTGAACCTAATGATTAGGGCAGTGATTAGTTCTTGCATTCTAAGAGTAAATGATTGAATAAGTGATATTCTGATCAAGACTCCCAGAGAGGAAACACCACTCAAGTTTTTGGGCATGTGACGACGAGTTTAGTGTATTTTTCATCTTTTTATGGCTCTTGTGTTTGTCATTTTTTGTAGGTCATTGTCCTCGATAACCTTCGTTGTTGGCATCCCACTCACCACTAAAAACTCTGTCACCGGAAAGTGTGTATCTGCTACAATCTCCATCATAATATGTAGCAGTATTTCGTTCACCCACTTCATTCCATTCACACTATCACCAAAACCATCATATGGCTTTACCAACATCACTGTTAAGATATTATCAGTATTTATTACTGTAAAATCATTAAAACTCCCAAAATTATATTATAAACTTTGGACAAATTAGGTTAATAGGACAAAATTTTATATCCTTCAAATTATTTTGAATTCATTTTCACTAGTATCATTTTCTTAAATTAGATTTAATTAAAGTTAAAATGAAATAAATGCTTGCAAGGAAAAGTATAAATATTGCAATATCAATTAGAAGAATTAAATAACAAAATAAACCCTAATTTCTGGTTTTTCATGGCCCATGGTAGAGAACCAGCATGGAGGTAGAGGTTGATACTACAGGTGAGCAGCATGTAGGCGGAGGTGGAGCGACATGCTCGCTACAATCGAGTGAGGCGTGGGATAGACACAAGCCATCTATAAGTGAGCATCATGCAGGTGGATGTCTGGCATGGCGCTAGTGGTGGCCATCAATAAGGAATTCCCATGGTGAAATGGAAGAGCTTCACTATTCAAAATTCACTAATATCTGCATTAAGTGAGGGGGTTTTATAGCATTTCCAGTGTGACTTTTGGAAAACTAAAAACAGAAATATTCAAAAAATGAATTTAAATGTTCTGTTACTCTCTGTTTGATTCCATAATGTCAGCTATTATGGTAAAGGTAAATTTACCATTAAAAATTCATCAACATGGAGTTTTTCATTAAAAATATCATTTCTTTCATTTTTCCGGCTTCCATTTTTACATTATGTATATTGCTCTGATTGTGAGTTGTTGATTGTACGCATTCTACTTCATTGTGTTTTCGCCTTCTTTTTAGGGTCTTGAATGACATGATGCAAGGTAACCCCATTTATCCATAACAGAGATGCCCAATTTGTCCATAAGATTTGATGGCTAGTTTGGGTTCATTCTTTAAATTCATGTAACATGCTAAGGTTAGCTAATGATTCAGATTGAGTATAAGAACAAGAATTTATGTTTCTCCACCATATCTCCATCTTAAAAATTGGCATATTCTTATTCACATAAATGTATTCTAAGTCTATTTGATATTTCCAGACTATATTACCTTCTCTATTTATATGATTAATATGAGAATGAGAATTTATGTTTCTTCACCATGTCTCTAGCTTAAAAATGGAGATATTCTTATGCACATGAATGTATTCTAAGTCAATTTGATACTTCCAAACTGTATTTCACAGTATGTTACATTCTACTGTATTTCACTGTATTTCACAGTATGCTTCCAAGTAAACTAAAACGTCAGTGAGGAAGGGATCAACTGATTTACAAAAGGGCTTTACATTCTACTTCATATTTCACAGTATGTTACACATATTCAAAAATTTGATAATCACGTTACCCCTTGAATCTCTAACCATTCCTCCAATGGATCATTACCTCGGTTTCCTTTCGAGGCCTCATCTATGTTGACTTTTAATGATTGGTCATACAGTCATTTACATTTGGTGACCCTTTCTTGATTTGGTATTTGATGTCCCTGTAAATTTATTCGCACTTTTGTGAATCACTTGATCCCTTCCTCGCTGACATTTTAGTTGACTTGATTTATTATCTAGATTTTGACCCACTATGTGTCACACTAATAATTATTAGATTATTTTTTTCAAGAAGCAGGATGATTCTCAAATCTTCTCAAAATCCTATTCAATATCCTATCCAGAAGAGGCACCCAGATCCTGCTCCATCAACTTCCGAACTCACGCCTTTAGTTATGAAATAAAGAACATAAGAAATTTAATAAGAAGAAATAACCTTAAGATAATGAAACAAAATTCCAGAAGATAAAACAGAGGGTAATCACTATCTGAGCATGAAGTATAATATTTAAGCTACTATCGATCAGGATGTTGAGTCCATATGTGACTGTATAATGAGTTTATATTAAATATTTTCATATTTTTCTTCTCCTGATATATGTTTTAATTACTCTAGACAATGGTTTAATGCATTGGATGCTCAGTTGGGAATGTCTCACTTTCATATAAACCAATATAACACTTTTAACGTCCATTCTCCTTTTAAGAATAGACTGTGTCAAGATTCAATCTATGGTGAGATGTTGTAGCATTCACATTTTACTATAACCTGCTGGCCTACGGAGTATATTTTTCTCAAAAGAAAACTATTATGATTTTATTTCCAGGACAAAAGGCTATTTTTTGAGGAAAAACTAGAATCCTACAATGATCTAGCCATTCATTTCTGAGTCTTTTATCCTTCAAATAACCCATGAATTTTTTGCTGAGAATTGAAAATTTTGGAATAAAATATATTAGAATATTATTTATTTAATAATTTATGGCCTTTGCTTTATAGGATTTCAATTTTTTTATTTGGTCATTCCATTCAATTCCAAAATTCCATCCCATGCTGGCTCATAAAGTCATATTTAATTTGACTTTTTGTATTATTTTTTCTTACACAAATAACATTTAATATGTGATTCCTCATCCATACCATTTTTAAATGAATTAAAATTAAATTATTTTTTTCCTTTGCAAGATTTCTGACATATCCATCCATAAATCTACCGATACATTTTTCCCTTGATGTGATTGCATCCCATTTTCCAATTTTTTCTACTTACTTTGCTAAAATGAAATGTTTTTCAATTAAAGTATCATACCATTTTATTTATGAATTTCATAAATTATAGAAATTTGAATTCACGGTCCATTCCTAGGCATATGTACTTCCGTAAGGTCCCATGTCTTTTTATTTGCTTTTATAGTTGCACCATGAAGTTTTCCAGCCAATAATTGGTTAAAATTTTCTGTCATTTCATTGGTTGAACCACAGATTCATAGTTTATAAATCAGGCTACTTAGCATGTCTTTTTTGAGTGTGATTCAGCCTCAGGGTGACAATAATCTTCCCTTCCATCCTTCAATTTTCTTTATAATTATTTGTTATCAATAACATCAAATTTTTCCATTTTCTATGTGGGAGAAACCAAAGATGTGAAGGGAAGTTGTCATCGTGAGAGTGACTTCAGACGTTTTTATTTATTCACTGTATTTATGTGTTTAAAGACATATATTACGCATCGTTTCTTTATGAAGTGCTAAATGCATGGATCAGCGTCTGAACATCTAATTAACTTCAAACATCTATCATAATTGTCCTTGCATACACTCTAGAAAATTTTAAGTTGAATTAATTTTGACAATAATAAGTTAATCTGATATATTCAATTACCTTAAAATGAGAAATACAGTATGGGCCATATTTCATCAACTTTGAGAGGAATTTAATTATTCTCTATGAAACTTTATGTCGTGAAAAATATATATTCCTCCTTTTCATTTTAAATCCTATTTAAATCTAATATTAAGGCATACATTTTCATTATAATTTTTGCAATAATTTTGATACCACTTAATCTGAAAATTTTATTATAGTTATTAATGTATATTTTTATTTATTTATAACTTTATTATATTGTATGGATGAATCTTTGTTGACATCATTGACTCATTTGACAAAAACTCTTAATGTCTTTCCTAGACACATCAATTTCTGTCTAAAGACTAAAATTTACGCTGGAATAAAAATTCCATTTCTATCCAGGAATAAAAGGTTGCCCCTAACCTGATATGCCAATCTCTAGAGTTTTCTCTTAATCTCAAATAAAATATTCCAGTTGGAAAGGTGAATAGGTAATTAAGTAATATTCTGACAGAACCAGTGAGTATGAAAATCATCTAAATATCCAAAGGCTCTTCATTAGCAGATCATAAAATGTAGGAAGAGAGCTAAGGTCCTTGCTTGATTATATCATTCAAGCATGGTCTTGATGAGCCATTTCTTAGATATTTACTTAAATTGTAGCTTTATTAAAATGAGATGAATTCCTTGTTCTGTGGGAAAACAAAATGAAAGCTGAAACACATCAACCAGCCATTGACTCAGTGGTGCTGTGTGTGATGGCAAAATCCTAGGTTATTGATCATGACAAACTGGGAAAAATGATGAAGGTGCAAGCCTGAAAAAGAAAAATATCACACTAACCTCCTTTTTATGTGCCAACAGGCTGAATGGCGCTTTTTCTTCACATGATATGATCAGACCATTTCTCCTTCAGGTTGCTACTCCTTCAATCATTTTCCCTCGTAACATGAAGAACATACCAAAATAAGATGTTTAATAAACAAAACATTAATAATTAGGAACAAAATCTAATGATTAAATTTTTTTACGAAATTGGACGGGTATGATTATAGAAGAATGAATAGATAGAGGAGATAAAGATGGAGCTACCCTCAAAATTCCTTCTCGACAGTTAGATATCACGATTTGAAATTAGAGTAATCTGAGGCATTTTTATTTATCCTTGTCTAGATCCCCACCACATCTGGAAGCCTTAATATTCGAGAATATTCCTCTTCTGAATTTGAAAAGATGCTTCAGTTATATGCTGACATGTTCCCTTTAGTTTTCACAAAAAACAACCAATGGGTGCTTAATTTTTAGTGCTTTAAATCCAAAGTTGACATGTGTCCCAAAAATGTAAAAAAAAGCCATAAATGATTGGATTCATTTCCATACCTCTAATATTATGATGCCACATGTACCTAAAAAAGTTAAAAATCCAAAACAAATCTCAACTCATAAATAGACTATATTATTTTTAACAAGCACATGACGCTACATTTATCTATGTCTTCAACAAAAGGCTGTGAAAATTTCACAAAAGTGTGCCTTTGTTGTATTGTCTGGGTGCTTTTTGAGGTTACCTTTCAATATGTGTTAACCATTGGTTCCATCTAATGATTGACTGACATACAAACAAGTCAGACTATGACACTTGAGAGAGCGGATTCAACTAAATTAATTACTTTAAATACCCTTAAAATATTTAAGCAAATCCATGTATATTCCCAAAAATACAATATTATTCTAAAAAATTATAAAAACCTAAATATATTTGAAATTACATTTTTAATTATCAAACTATTTTCCTCATGACATTAATGTCAAAAACTTATGTTAAATACCATAAAATGAAGATAAATACGAACTTCTTTCGTAAAATGTAATAATTTATTTTAATCTTTAATGACATGCATATTATGATCATTTGAGTAAAAATATATATATTAAAACGCATCAAATTACCACTAAAATAACATGTTACTCATGATTATCATTAGGATAAGAGAAAAATGCACCCCATGCTTCCTTACCATGACATGTAAATGTCAAGGGCTCACCTCATAAGTGCTGATGCAGTGATTCCTTATTCCCAATGTCCAATGCCTTATGATTGGCCAATTGAGTATTTATTTGTGATGAGTGAATATCTTGCCAAGATGAAATAAGGGTGAAATTTTGAAACTAGACACATGATTGGTGAAAGCATCAACCATTTGGTTCCATATTCATTAATACAACATATTCATTATAATGCACGTGTGATGCTTGTAATGAAGTTCATGAATACATGATCTAACTTAGTAAATTGTGATGAGATCACAATACGGAGATCACTAGCCTTTAAGCATGTGTTCTAAACATTCCTATTCAAAGGATACGTGAGAAGGACATCAAAGTAACCGGATAGAGTAGCACTATCCAGCATCACTCATATGATGAGTATGGCCGGTCTCGTAGCCATTAGTGTGGAGAAACTAAGGATAGATAGTGGGTGCTCTTTAGTAGAAAGAGTTCACTGAATTGATCCGTACGAATCCCTGAATGGTATTATACCGAAATGTCAATCAGGCTGATTCACATCACGGTTGTGCAAGTGGTCCTTAGACCTGAGACACCAAAGACGTCTTGTGGACGGACGGTTGTACTTTGGCTACGGCCAACGAGTCTCTAATCATGGGATTCTAAACGGTCTTAGTTCGGGTACATCAAAAAGTTCACGAAGAGGATTGAGTAGTCAAGATGGGATTGTCCACCCTCGGTATAAGAGGTGACAGCTCAAAGAAGATGATGCGATGAAGTCCTTGGCTAAGGCAGTGAAATATCGGAGAAGAGTTCTTACTCTGATGCATTAGTACTAACTTGGATGACTGATTAGGGTTTGATAGTTGACCATACCCTAAGTCATCCAAGGAGCGCCTAAGTGGATCCGACATTGATTAATATATATGAAGATATAGTTAATTAATTTGGAAGACCAATAAAGGTTATTGGGCCGCTGGAGTCATTAACTAGACTGATACATGGGCCCAGAAGGTCACACGCAAATGGTCTTTTGGACGGCGGAAGATATACTTAAGTTTTTGGGGTTTTATTGAAAAATACCCACTTAGTATAAATAGGGGAAGGCCCTGAACGAAATTCACCCAGGCCAGAATTGTTTAGGGGCTTCCCTTCTTCTCCACTCTCCCCACACCCCCTCTCTATGCCCGATGTGATCGGAACGACATAACGACAACGGTGGAGGTAGAATGGGGCTCATCAAGGAGTAGGAGGAGATTCGACGTGCCGAGGATCGCATGGATACGTCTAGAGGTTGCACACGTGAGCAGCTCAACTCGTCTCACTCCGGGATCCAAGAAATCATGGATGCAATCTATGGAAAGGTACTTCATATAATGTTTTTGTTGATGTCGTCCAATTCATTCAAGTCTTCCGTTGTAAATCATTTTGATTTATTCATCCATGTGAAGGCCTCTAGAACCCAACAGTCACCACTGAGAGCTTAAACCTGTATGAAGCATGTCAACTAAGATCTATGAGTCTGATTCTACTATGATATTGTTAAGCTTTCGTTCGTCGCAAAGGAGTAAACCATCACATATCGCCATAGCCTCGGCTATCGTATTAGTTTGAATACCAAATAAATATGAAAAAGCAAAGAGAATGCTCCCTGTAAGGTCATGGAGAATACCGCCCCCTCTGGATGGCCTCAGGTTCCCTTTGGCCGTACCATCCACATTCAGTTTGAGGATGCTGATTGGCAATGAATGCCAATGGACAATCTATACCCGAATGGCGGTGGATGAAGGGGCACATAATTTGTAGATGTATCTAATGTGGCAAAAGCTTATTGGACAGCATATCTTTCCGTGGCATTATTTATAAAACCGAACATGGTTATTGTATGTAGAGAGGAAGCTCAATTGGAGTAAACTTGGAGAAGAAAAATAAAAACTAAAGAGAGAGATATGGATTTCAAACTGTGGTGGATACGTGAGAGAAGATAGAGAGAGAGAGAGAGAGAGAGAGAGAGAGCTTGAAAGAGGGGGGGGACTTGTTTCTGTCATTTCCATGACGGAATGGCGACAAGGATGAAAAGCTGAAGGATGACAGTCAAGACGAAATATGGACTGACGAACCAACTCAGTTCCATCTCCTTCGTCTATAACCATCATTCATCACATGTCCTTCATCAGCAAGTTGATGATTCCAAAAGCAAACTTGGGCCAGTTCATGAATGGGCACATAAATTCTAGAGGTAACTGTGATTTAGAACAACGTCGGTGATGTTGTCCCGAGGGTATCGAGACGATGTTTGGCCACCGAGGTGATAGCAGACGTCGTCGAAGACATCGTCCGTCGGGTATGGATCTATGGAGACACGACTACGTGATGCAAAGACTCCTAGGCGGATGTATGTGCAAGCCCCGACTCATGGGGTTCGCCAAGCTCTGGGCTCCGTGACGAGCGACCAATGACAGTGACGATAACCTCCTGTCCCTCGTCGGAGCGATGACGATGTCTATGGCGCCAAACAGACTGAGTCCATCGGGGCTCTCACGTAACGGACGGGCTTGGCCCGTGCTAGGGAAGACGCTTGGTAGATTCTCTCGTGTCCGTTTGTCCTCTCACCTATTCTATCCCGAGCGCAGTAGAGTGCAATCGCAAGATATATGAAAAAAGATAAATTAGTTCGGCGAGCTAGGGGAGCGAGATACCTCTTCGGTCGCATTGTCCGATTGTCGAAATATCCGTCGGTGCAGTACCCGGTGCGGGTAGATTTGGCGGAGTCGTGCCTGGGATGGGCACAATGTCGTGGGCGGCGGCGACGCAGGAAGGTGGCACGGACGGTGGCGCAGACGGCGGTGCGGGCGGCGGTGCGACGGCGGCACTGCAGCGGCGCGGGCGGCAGAGTGGCAGCGCCGCAGGCGACAGAGCGGCAGCGCCGCGGGCGCAGAGCGACAGCGCTGCGGGTGGTGGCAGAGCGGCAACGCTGCGGGCGGTGCGGGGCGACGGCCTTAGGGCCCGTGCGGGGTGGCGGCCACGGGGCGGTGCGGGACAGCGGCCTCGGGGCGGCTGTCTCAGAGCCGGCGCAGGGCGGCTGTCTCAGAGCCGGCGCAGGGCGGCGGTCTCAGAGCCGGCACGGGGCGACAGTCTCAAAGCCGGCGCGGGGCGGCGGTCTCAGAGCCGGCGTGGGGTGGGGGTCTCTGAGCCGGCGCGCGGCAGCGGTCTCGGGGCGGTGCAGGCCGCTCGGCGCAGCGCGGGGCGGCAGGCGACGCTGGCCAGTTCCCCCTTCTCCCCTTCTTCCTCCTCTTCCTCCTCTTCTCCTTCTCTCTCTCTCTCACGAGCATGGAGTGGTGGGTCCCTCATTTCAAAATAAAACCTTGACTTTGACTGGGTTGCTAGGGCGCCCACTCCATCCCTTACATGGGGAATGGTAATGGGCCCCTTAATAGAGGTCCACAAGAGGGGCCCATTAGACATAGGAGTCCCCCTTTAAAACAGAAAAATAAAAAAGTTGAAAACAGAGGTTCAAAAAGAAAAGAAAGGTGTCATGCGCGGGGATATGGCCTGAAACTTACGAGAGGTGGAATGCGCGGACCTCATGAGCAGTGTCACTGGCAACGGCGTTGGCTTCGGTGCCGTTCTTGATGGAGGGGGATCTCCTGCTCCATCAAACTGACAGACCGAATAGTGACGATGACGAAATGCTGACGGATGACGGTAAGGACGAGATGCAAACCGATGCACAAACAACTGAACAGATGGCTATTCAGACCCATCTCGTCCATCCATTACCGTGACTCGTCATCCGTCCGTCATCCCGTTGAAAGAATGCAATTTAATTTTTATTCAGATGACATCAGCAAGAAGATTACAGAAGCATAGATGACGTCAGCAAGTGGAAGATTCCAGACAACAGTGCACAAAATGTAAATGAACTGACGTGGCAACAGCTTATTGGATAATAAATCTTATGGTGGCATTATCATAATTTTGTACTTAATGGCCAAACGCAGTCGCTATAAATACCGATGAAAGCTCCGTTGGAGAAAACTTGGAGAAGAAGAAGAAGAACAAGAGAGAGAAAGAGCTAGAGAGAGAGAGAGAGAGAGAGAGAGAGAGATGGATTTTGAACTGCGGATGGCAAGGCAGAAGCTTGAGAGAGAGCAAAGGGAGAGGAAGGAACGGGCAAAGCTGCGGCAAGAGAGGGAGCGGAGAGCCAAGGCAGAGGCCGCCGGCCGCCGGGATGCTCTGGAAGCCGCTCAACGAGCATCCCGCCTTGATGCCGCCAGGGCACAAGAATTGGTACGATTTTCCCCGTTCCAGGAACCCAATTTTCAATTCTTTTGGTTACTCCTCTTGCTATCTTGTTTATCGTACTCTTTCCTGCAGAATCTTGTCTTTTTAATGTCTTTTTAATGTCTTTTTTTATGTTTCTCTTCAATTTTTTTGTTCTCCGTCTCCTTTGAGTTTGTGGGTTTCCTTGAGAAGGGAAAACACCGTGGAAATCTGTGTACACGATTTACAAAGTTTAGAAATTGGGCCGAATGGATACAATATATGATCTATTAGATGTATGTTTCCCTCTTTCTTGCTTTACGTATTTTGACGTACTACATTTTAATGCCAATTCGATGCTTAGAGAAATTATACTTGATACAGATCCTCGGTGAATAATGAAGTCATCAGACGAAGATTTGTGTAACTTTGGACCGATTTTCTGGGAGAGAATTTCCCTAATGGCCCGCACCTCCCATTAATTTGAATATGTGGACTGCGGACAAAAAATAGACGTGGAATGATTCTCCCTTTTTCCAATTTTGCTTGATTTTCCACACGTTCGAGCTTTATGTTCGGTAACAGACACCATTTTTCTAGTTAACCGATGTGTGCGGTAACAGACACCATTATTAACAATTTGATACAGGTCCTTGATTGAAGAATAAAAACATTTAAGGAAGACAAGTAATTTTTACACCTGTTTTCTTGGAGAAAGTGTCCCTAATGGACCCACTTCTCCATAGTATGTGCAGACAAAAAACTGTTGTAAAATCTGCGTATCGTACTATTCAAACTGCCTCAAATTTAGTTTTCAGAACTCGACTCTTCCGGAATTCCTATGCGGGACTCCTAAAGTTTGGTGTGAGCGAATTGGTTCGAGAAATACAAATACAATAATATTTATCACAAACAACATCGTGCATTTATTCATAGAAGCACAAGAGTTGTGGGCCCTTATGATACATACCCCTCTTTGGCGATAGAATTGCACATTTTGTTGGAGGTTCAAACTATTTTCTGTTATTTCTTTGTAAACGAAACTTTAGATTTCGCCAATTTATGGGTTTAATTTGAGATATTGATAGTTATGTGGCTACCTTAAGCTCCTGCCTCTGCTACGTTTTTTCTCTAACTTCCTAGCATTTACCCTTTTGACCTCATCTTTGCTGCTTTCTTTCCGTCTGCTAGATTGTTCTTGTTTTGAATTTTAGACACCAACAAAGCAAGCTGTGTTTGGAACATATTTTTCCGTTAGTACTTATTATTATAGTCAAACATTAGTCATATTGGCTCTAGTTACACTATATGCACCTTAGGCTATATTTCATTCGCTGTTAAAATGCCCAGGTTTCACAAGTAAATCCAGCGATTTGAATCTCAAATTTTAAACTAGCTTTTAAAGCAGGTTTCTCCAACAAATGAATCGTCCCACTTTTAGTGCCGACAACTTACAACGAACAATGTGCAAAAACAATCAAGTTTGTCGTGCGCTGCCCATTTGTTATCTATATTTTTTCATCATCAGTTATGGTATCCTCATGAATATAATTTAATTGCAGGCAGAGCAAGAGCTGAAAGAGAACCTCCTAATAGGAGATGGTGTCATCTTCTCTCAGACCCTAAAAGTGTTACAATATAATGGCAATGGAGACAAGATCAAGCTCCCGCCATCTTGTTTCTCCGAGCTCTCCTCCCAGGGAGCTTTGGACAAAGGCCCAATGTGCTTCCGTCTCTCAAGGTCTGATGGGTCGCCATCAACCACACACTCCGGTGTTCTGGAATTCACCGCCATGGAAGGGTTTGTGGAGCTCCCCCCTCACACCTGGACTAACCTCTTCCATGGAGATGAGGTCGAGATCCCCCTCGTGGAAGTGAAGTATGTGAGCCTCCCCAAGGGAAGCTATGCCAAGCTTCAGCAGGAGGACAGCGGTTTCTCCGATCTGCCGTACCACAAGGCAGTTCTCGAAACTGCCCTACGCCAGCACACAACTCTTTCTCAAGGAGATGTCATTGCCATCATCCACGGGGGCTTCACCTTCAAGCTCAGGGTTCTAGAACTGAAGCCATCTCCCTGCGTCTCAGTCATAGACACAGATATGGAGGTCGATATCATTCAACCGGAGGAGAAATTATCATTGTTGACCCCACTGGAGATTGGGAAGGCCGTCATCGGCACCGTGGATGAGGGCAGATTCAATTACTACAAGTTCTACTTGGCCGAACATGCTCTCGGAGATGCAAATATCGAGGTGAGTATGGAGGTAGATGCAAAAGACGGGGCAGACACAGATTTATTTGTATCCAGGCACCCGGTCGTCTTCCCGACAGAGCTCGAACACGAATGGTCTTGCCACGATGTCGGAGCCAAGACCCTGACACTGGCCGGTGGCGTTTCCGGTTCTTACAGCATCGGCGTTTACGGCTACAGAGGACAAACCCAATACAAGATCTGCGTCTCCCTAAAGGAGAAGAGAAGGTCAGAGAATATCATGGAAGATGAGCCGAAGGCCAGGTGCAGGAATTGTGGTCGCTGTGTCTTGGAACATAGCCTCATTGTCCATGAGGCCTTCTGCGCGAGGCACAATGTGCTATGTGGTCATGAGGGCTGCGGGGCCGTGCTCAGGAAGGAAGAGGCCAAAGCCCACGTCCATTGTGACGAGTGCGGAAAGGGGCTGCGAAAGGAGCAGCTGCAGAAGCACGCGGACGTGTTCCACCGGCCCATCCACTGCCCCTGCGGTGCCGTGTTCAACAAGGAGGAGATGGTGAGTAGGCTAAGTTTCAGTCTTTCATGGAGATGATGGTTATAGTTCCAGATCGTCCTGGACGTGGGCGATGGACGGGATGGGACAAATTTCGTCCCGTCCGACGTCCAGAGTAAGTTCAGGGACGAAGGACGGGATGGTTTTTCATCCCGTCCAGTCCTCCCGGGATGAATTTTTGTCCCAGAATTTATCCCGGACGAAAAAAACCCATTTTATATTTTTAATATATTAAGATAGCTTTTTATAAATTTTTTAAGGGAAATATGGAGGAGAAAGAATGCAAATGGATATATGTACAATTAATTCTGAGATACAGGGACCTTGATGCAAATTGTCATAGCGAGGCCATGTGGCGAGATCTCAACCGTCGGACGTGAATCCGGCGGTTTTTTGTCCACATCCGTCCATCCATTGTAAAATGGACGGACGGATGTTCCGAGACCTCCAGACGGACGGTTTTTTCGCCCCACGGGACAAAAACCGTCCCGTCCGGTGGTCCCTCCGACGAATTTTCATCCCGAAATTCGTCCCTAACCTCGGATGGGACAATTTTTTTGTCCTGGGACGAAAAAATCGTTTAATTTTGATGGTGGCCCAATGGTTTAATTTTGATGAGTGGTTTTTTGCTGTTGGCAGGAGCGACATCGCGCTGCGGAATGCCCGCTAAGGCTGATAACTTGCCGGTTCTGCAGCGGGGCAGTGGCGGCGGGAAGGGTGGCGGCAGATGCGAGAGATAGATTGAGGGGGCTCTGTGAACATGAGAGCATCTGTGGGTCAAGAACTGCGCCATGTGATGCCTGCGGCCGGACGGTAATGCTTAAAGACATGGACATCCACCTTGTTGCTGTTCACCAGAAGAGCTGAGGTTAGATGTGTACTTACTCCAATGTTAGAATTTGTAAATCATGGTTCAATATTTTATTTAATTAATATAAAGTGGTATTCTAAGACGTGGCATCATTGCCTGCCTTGTGATCAACAATTCCATCTCTCATATTCTGCGGATATGAGCGCTTGTCAAGGAAGAATTACCCCGAGGTTTGATTCAAAGATTCAGTATTAATCATTGAATTAAACTATTACTGTCGTTATACAAGACTATTAATCTAATTAGTGACACCATATTTCTTGGTTTAGGCTGAATCAAAAATTGGACCGAAAGCTGAAGAGAAGAAAACTTCATAATTGCAAAAGTTGAGATTTGATCCCCAAGATGAATAAATAATCAATATGCATACTTACACCTTTACATGAAATATAACTACATATAATGATATAAAGATTAGTGCAAATATATATTATAAAATAAATACAGTTATCTAGATCCAGATGTCGTCATTTGCGGTTTATGATGAAATATTGTAAACAATCCCACCCCATCTTGCTATCTTGCTAGTTTTCTTGGGGCCCAAAGTCCAGGAACCATATCTAGTTGTCTTTGATTTTTGTAGTTAATCCATGACAAAAATGCTATATTTGCCTATAAATTTTTTTTTTCCCGCTTTTCACTGATGTATGACTTTAGTTTTAACTGTGAATTTGTTTTTATCAGATAACTTTGAATTTATCAGATAATAATAGGTTAACGAACAAAAAACTGATCTCTGACCTAGCCAAGACCATAACTAAGTTTAGGCGCAGGTTAAGGTTTTTGCCGAAAACTGGTTTCAAGGCTGAAACGGTCATTCCCTGATCTCATTCTCTCTTCCACTCATGGCTCTTGCAAAGCTTCCGAAAACATAAGATACCAAACTCACTCTGTTTAATTATCTCTATTTATCTCTCTCTATTATTCTCTCCCTCTCCCTTTTTTCTTTTTCCTCCCTCTCCCTTTCCCTCTGCAAGAATCCTCCCTCTCTCAAGCTCTCTATAATTATCTCTATTTATCTCTCTCTATTACTCTCTCCCTTTCCCTCTGCAAGAATCCTCCCTCTCTCAAGCTCTCTATAATTATCTCTATTTATCTCTCTCTATTACTCTCTCCCTTTCCCTCTGCAAGAATCCTCCCTCTCTCAAGCTCTCTATTCAAAAATCTCTCAATCTCTATCTCTAAAAAACATCTATGATTTCACTGGGTATTCAAAGTCAATGTCATGGCCTAAGAGAATGGGGAGGCAAGGAACCACTGTGCATACTTGCAACAGGGGTGTTCCCCCTCGACCGGCGCTTGGTGGCCACCAACGTAGGGCTTCCCCCCGCCTTTGACGTCCCGCAACCGCCCTCACTATCCTGGACCTCAACGTCAACCTCATCGCCGTTTCCGCCATTAAACACCGGATGAACGTAGGCGCCGCATAGATAGCTCTTCAGATCTAGCCCAGGCTCCCTTGCTGTCTCCAGTGTGTCTTTCATCATTGCCTCCTGCTCAATTCACCATGAAAAGAATAATTGAATTAAATTAATTTTGAATAAAATTAAAGGAAACCCGGCCACTAGATGAAGCTCATGTCCAGTTTTCGATACGAAAATATTATGAAAATAGAATAAAATAAGATTAATTATCCAGTTGTCATGAGGTGGATTGATTCATCAGACTCGATTTGAAATTTTTATCAAAATAGAATAAAAATGAAATAAACTCAGCCGAGATTAAGGAGATTGAGTCATCACTGCCTAGCGAGCATAGAACAAAATAAAATGAAATGAAATAAACAGTGAGGTGAAGCTGATAGATTCATCGTCCATTGCTCACCCAAAAAATTGAATGAAATTATATGTCGATTCGTCGTCTTACTACTCAATTTCCCATCCTAAAATTTTGATGAGAAGAAAATAAAATATGGAATTCCCTGCCAAGGTGACAATTGATACACCATTTCTTTGTGCCCAATTTCCCACCCAAAAAAATAAGAATGCGAAATGCCTGGTGTTTTATCTCGTGGATCTAATTCATCATCACGTCAAGGTTCCATCCAAAGAAAACACGGAAGAAAAACAATCCAGCTAAATTAATGCTAACTTATCATCACCTTCTGGTCAATTTCAAAATAAATTATAGTGATAACACTAGATATAATATATTATACCCAGCCAAGGTGATACTGATTCAAAATCGCCTCCTGCCTAATGTCCCTCCCAAAACATAATAAAAAACATTTTTATATTAAAAAATTGGCGTCAATTCACATTTGCCTCCTGATACAGAAAATGGCCAAAATAATATAAAAATGAAAAACTAATATAAAAATGGCCAAAATACCCTAGACAGGGGTTGGAGATCCTAAGACTTCCCCTATTTCCCACCAAGACCAGAATACAAAAAATGGAACAAAAATAAAGAGTCAAGAGTGGCACCTGGAAGGGAAACTTCACAAAGGCAGGCTCGTAGCGGTTCTTGCAGTATCTGTGGAACCAGATGGTCAGGACAAGTAGAACTATGAGCAAAGGCGTGGACTGAGCTGCTTGCTTCGTGCTCAGCAGGCCCATTAGCAGAAGCTGGAAGATGACGAGCGCACAAACGATTCTGCCATGCACAGCGGGCCAGAATGCAGCGCCGCTCTCGTATCGTTGATGGTAAACATTAATTTAAGTGAGTCCAGGGAGAGTCAGAATAAAGAAATTTTAAGGGTCTTATCAATGTTTAGTTGAAAGCATCTGAATAAATTAAACCTGATTAGTCTAAGAACAATTTATGTAACACTTTTTAGAGATTGCATCAAGATTTATTGGAAAGTTTTTGCCGTAATTGTTGGGCGTTGAAGAATGGCTGATGAGTCTATCTTGGAACACACAGAACGAAAAAGTTAATAGTCTCTGGCGTTGCTGACGATTACAGTAGAAGCAACATCATTTCAAGCAGGATACTACAAATTATAGTAACATACATAAAAAAAAAATTATTCACTCAGTGACAATTATAGTTTCTTTTTGTGGACATAACGACTTTGAATAGGGAAGAAATGATGGAAATAATTATGAAGTTACCATCGCATCACAAATTCATCAAAAGCAAGCATCCATTCAAATAGCGGTTCAACGACTGGACTTTTAGAAAACAAGCATCTCTATCGTTCATTATATCTTCATTAGAGATAATTTGAAGAATAAAGCACAAATTACTAAAATGCCCTGATTCCTCACCATGGATGTGATATCATAGTAATTCCACCTACCAAGAGGAAATAAAAAGATTTAAATTTCCCATACAAGAAAAGTCCTTGAAAAAAAAATTGGGGAAGGTCACCCCACTGGTGTTCCTCTCTATATGATTAAGATCAAGTTATAAATACAGCCTTGGCCCAACATGTTATGTCCGAGCACAATAAATTCGTTATTCATTTAAGACATAATCTTCTGTACACATACAATAGTGCTAGAAATCTAACTGGACAGAAGAAGAGATGACACTGATAATTCTGATTTTTATCATGGTTTCATTAAAGTAGAGCAATCATGAGTTTTAGTAGCAGTATGAAGACTTTTGTAGGACATATTTTACTCTCTTCTGCTATTTTCCCTTTATTTACCGATTTGACCCTGAACCCTGTTGTCTAAATACTGAGGGCTTTACAGCCCAGAGTAAGACTTCTGATTCTCTCTTCCTTGTTTTCCTCCTCCTTTCCCTTTGGTGTTGGCGAAAATACCCTTTCCTCACCATGCGTATCATATCATTAATTCCAATTGCCATGAGGAAATCAAATTTTACTATGACTGGATTGATCCTAGAATTAAATTCCTTTTCTCTTATCTCATATTTTTCAGTACACAACCAATTTAGTGATAAAAAAACTTTAATAAGCGACAATGATTTTAATAACTTCTTAGTGCATTAATTTATTTGAAGTAGAAGAGCGATAAGCGAAAAAAATGTTGCTCACCTGATGACGGAAGACAACGTAGGCCAGACCCAAGAAGATAAGAATGAAAGGGAGGAGGAAAGGGGTGATGGCTGCATAAACCAAGCCGAGCAGAAAGTAGAGCTGTATACGAGGCTCAGAAGTGTTGAATTCAATACTGCCTGGATCCATAGCCTCCACCCGGTCTTTCTCAGTCTTCACCAAAAAAACATTTTTTAGATGATAAATAATCAACGGTTTCAGCCTCAAAATCTCCCCAGCGACCCCTGCCCACCCGTCCACCATGACGTAAGTTATGAAAAAAGTTGCTTTCATGGGTATAGCTTGGCCTATTGTCACTGGAATCCTGCATCAGCAAAAAAAGCAAGCTCCATCAGAAATAGGATTTGGCACATGTTGACTTGCCCCACCGGCTGAAAATTCAAAGACAGAATCAATGTAAATGGACATCAAACGCCAACCATCCAAAGTTTAAAAATCCTCTCAAGGTTAAAATCATGGTCATTTAAGGCAGTGGATGTTGACATTTTTTAGCTAGAATATAACTAAGCTTACCGCTGACGTTGACAGCCTGTGTCAACCTTCTATGATGCTGCCTCAATTTCAATGGCTACTGCTGACGGTAACATCGTCAACATCAAAATCATTGTCAAACACCTTTGGAATCCTCTACATCCTCGACATCAATGATTACAGTCGAAATGGACAGATGTCTATCTCTATTATTATTAACTCTATGACATGACATTGATGAGTGCCAATCCCTATTATCATTCAGAATCTTATGAGTACTAGAAGTGTGATCAAGTTATAACGTACTGTTCTGCAGACTGATGGATAAATGTGTTCAATTGTTCAAATGCAGTTCCAGTGATTATGCTGCCCAGAAACACATTGACCAGCAAAAACAGATAGTATTTTGATGCAGATCTTCTCTCTAGAGCTGATCTAGATATGTGCCCTTCGAATTTGGACATGAGCATCAGGACTGTGCGGAGTAGAATGAGAAAAATCTTGAGCGCGATGCCAGGAAGAACGCCTTGGATGAATGATTTTATAAAATTTCTTGAAACAACAAGACAAAGAAAGTTTTTTAGTCCCTGCAGTTTAAATATCAAAGTTTGATCTAGGCAAGATATGTACATTTCAATGACGGGCCTCAAGAAAGGAAGAGCCTTCTCAATTCCCTCAATGTTAGCGAGAGACTGGACAAAAGCGACGGGAATCATACAGAAGAAGGTGAGAAAGAAGAATGCCACAGCCACAATCAATCTTCTGATCGTCAGAGAAACAAATGGAATTGCGAGATTCCGCCAATACACATCTCGAGGCTCTGGGGCCTACTCAGTTAACCAACGGGTAGGGTTCCTTGTCTGTTGAGTCTGTGCACATACAGCTGCTGCCCATCTACTTTTAAAGGAAACAAAAGCAGCTGGCATTATATACTTTGAGTTTTTCATGATTGCTTCTCGTTCTGCAACTTCCTGCGACAAAATAAGATAAACAAAAGATTCTTGCTGAGTAATGGGTTTTTCCCCACAAATGAACTAATACCAGATTATTTCTGTTACATGAAGATAACAAATTACTCTACTAACGGTTATCTCTTCATACCAAACAGACTACATTTGGTCGTTGAAAGAACATGGACAATAATCATACATATGATTTGAAAAATCTGCACAAGAAAATATGGAAATATAGATTGTTTTTCAGTTGGAGAATGAAGGTCTTAAAGTTTAGTGTGCCCCAGAGTTTCCCAGGAATTATATCCCATCACGGTAATCTATGCTAGTTGGGTATTTTACAAAGTTTTGGAATGGACACATTCAACCTATCTATAACAAAAGGAATTTCCAAATTGTTCAGGTAATGTCAGCATGGTGACATCATTCGGGACTAAAGATCCATTAATTTATAGACTAAAGACCCATTGATTTTAATAAGCAATGAATAAAACAAAAAAACGGGAGACTTAAGACTAGACAAAACTGATAGTCCTGAGAAGGAATCAACACCGAAGACCTGATCCAGGAGACAGACCTAGTCAATGACAGAGCCTTAGGCAGGAAGAATAACTGATTCTTGAAAAATCTTGGATTTATATAAATAACCCTTTCTACCATCATAGGAGAGGAGAGGAACGATCAGTTTATGTTTCTTGGCACGAGTAGCTGTATCCGGCTGTTGTGAGGGCAATAACTCCAGATTGGAAGTTCCTGAGGCCTTGGTTATTCCAAGTTCTTGCCTTCTTCTTCTCTTTTCCTTCATCTATCTTCCACATCCTTTTCTTGATTTTCGTTAGATCTCCATGGAGATCACAAAAAATACTTATTAATTGCCACAAGAGAGAGGTATGATAACAACTCCTTTCATTTCTGTTTTTCTCTAAAAATTATGATGTGAGTCAACCCACAAGCAGAGGAGATCGATCAGTACTCACTTCTTTAGACAGTTTTTCAACCTCCAATGTGTAATACTCAATAGAATCAACTCTCTGGCCACAAAGTCCAAACCAACCTGTCTGAAAAGAGAAGGAACTATTAGGTACATGTCAACTCCCTTCAAATGCACGCTAATGCAAAAAAAACATAATTGAAAAAAATCTGATGATATATTTATATGTGGAGATGAAAAATTAATTAGTTCTGTCAAAGATCCATTTACAAACCTTACAAGTTGGTCTGTGCAAAGGTTTTCGTTTATATTTGATCTGATAATAGTCGAGCCAATTCTGCATTTTTTTCTTCTTCTCCACCACTGTTGCCAAATCATTTGCATTGTACACAACCTACCGCATACAAAAAACAGAGCATCAGTTTAAACCATCATAGAACGCACGAAAATTCATGAAGCAACTATCATCGTATAAGTTTTTCAAATTAAAAGAGTTATGAGGAGCAAAAAGAGCAGAAAATTAATTTTCAGGGAGAAAGAGGCATGAGACAGAAGAGAGGGAGAGAGAGGCATGAGGCAGCATCATATCGTGCATCATGATGTAACATAAAAGACCCAGGAAACTAGAGCTGTTCAAAGGGATACAAACCTGATGAGTTAGATAATGTTCTGGGTGGTTAACCAGGAAAAAATGTTCAACAAGCTCGCTCACAGATTCATCGGGGTCAGGTGGCACATTCCTCACGAGAACCTAATAAAAATAACATTGATGTGAATATGAATGATTACCTTAGTATTGGACAAAACTAAGCAGTATTTCCATGATGCTTTTCTCGAATCAACAAGGCTAATTGCACCACAAGCGCTAGAGCTCAAAGTTTTGATAATGTCTAATAAAAAGGCAATAAAGAATGTGGACTTCTTTACAAGGGTTCAAAGATAGAGGGCCTCACAGTAAACTGATCAGGCCGTCGTTTTTCTGATGCAATAAACTGCAGTCTCATCTTTGCCACAGTTTCGTACTCCTTGAGCAAGACATAGCAAGTCCAGAATGTAAAGGTATAAGCCATAGCCAAATGAGCCCAAAACCTGAGACCCACCAACAAAGAAATGCATAACATATATTTTGAGCATCTTATCAAATTGAAAACATAAAATATTATTGTATGTTCTAAGTCCAAATGAAAACCTTGCAAAGTAATCCCAGTATTTAAGACGGTAAAATACATAGAAAGTTTCTAGACAATATTACAGTTTTTTTTTTTTGAAGAAACAATATTACAGATTATGTTTCGGCAATCAGGAGGATGACAAGCTATCATCGTCATTTGATTGTGCCAGGATAATAATGATGACAAAACAGTCATCATCCTTCGACTTTGGCTTGGGCTAACGATGATGGGTCATCATTGTCTCCAGGACACAAACAATGACGAGGACAATGCTGATGACGATGTGTGACAATAGTAGCGATATAGGATAAAGAGAGAGGAGAGAGATTGAGGGAGTCAAAAGAAAGAGAGAGAAGAGAGAGAATGAGCGTGGATAGAAAGGATAGAGCTGTGAGATGAGAGAGATTACAGAGGAGAGCGAGAGAGCAGAGGAGAAAGGAGAGAGAGCAAGAGAGGAGAGAGAAACTAGAGTACGTGTCCATTTAATATTCTTTGAGATACCAAATATTTAATATTATATATTAAAATGTTTTATTCGTTTTGGTCTCATCATCATCTAAAGGCATCATATCACCAAGATGGATGTTTATGTTGTCCTCACTCGTCATCCTTGGATGATGACGATGATGATGAAACCATCATCATCCTCAAACCCGAATACAAACTGATAAGGCATTGAACAAGCAAATATATAAGGCTTCCAGGAAAAAATCCACTTTCATTGATTAGCCGCCGCATGCAACTGGGAGGTGAGAAAATTATGCAAGTTTTGGTCCTTGAGAGTAATGCCATATGGAATGAAAAAAGGTCTTGTTCATAAATACGACAACATTTCATAGGACAAATTCATTACCTTTGTGACTCCTGCGGAATATTGGAAATAGAGAGCTTGTCAATGCTGCTGAAGAGTATCTTTGATTTCTCAAGAGTGTCTATTCAAAGTTGACGAATTGACAATGCATATAATGTCAGAATTGGGTGGTAGATGTATAGGTATGCATATAGGCTCAAAAACAATGGGCAAAAACTGGGACTTTCATAAAGATGCAGTTGTCAAACTATGATTTGGGGGTCAAAATCCAAATTTTGATATCCATAGAAAGATGACGCAAAGAAAAATATACTCCACCAAAATCAAGACATTTGGTTAATAATTGAAAGAAAGATCTTCTGATGAACTCAACACAAAAAATCACATACAAAAAGGGGTAAGTGATGATTTTTTGTTAAATCTATGCTAAAGACTAACTAAACTTAATTCATAAGATGTGGAAATCAAGAATTACAAGGGAAACAGAGTAATAATTCAAATACTTTGAAGATTTGGCTCCAAGTTATTCTGAAAGAAAAGTGATTTTTTTGTTTTCTTCTTCATGTGTCTTTCAGTGCTAAAGGAGCAAATTCAACATATGATGTTATTTTTTTGAAATACTTTCTCCAAATTGAGTCCAAATTTCTTAGGAACATAAAAAATCAAGTAGCCACATAAAATATATCCACAAGGATAACTCATTCTAGTTTTAGAAATCAAAATCATTGTGAGGAGAGAGAGGCTTTCATAGGAGTAAAGAATATCAACTATCGTGACCGTCCATATTTTTTAAGAGAAAAGTGATGGCCTTGACTGCTCTGTGTCATGCAAGAAGAGTCCCATGTCATACATGTGGTGGGCCCTTCCAGTCGAAATGGTAGGAGTTAATCTTTGTTATTGGATCACTATCCAATCGTTTGATAGTATGTCCTTTATTTTCAAAAAACAAAATCCATGTCTCATAAAAAAATGACATTTAGAGGGGGATATAAACACTGACAAAGTTAGGGAATAAGATTATTTAGGAGAATTCCCTTGTTTGACCTATCAGATCAAACTAGTTCATTATAAGATTTGACTCAACTTCACTTCAACTCTTCATCATCTCTTCTTCCATCTTAATTCATCCACTTAAACTCCCGAAACATGAAATTCAAGAATTTAGGATCAAACATAAATCGTTTGAGATTAAAAATATAGAAGATACCTGAAATAGATAATTATGCACAAAATCATGTAAAATATGAACTTAAGTAATTTTTTATGTTAACATGCATACATAATTATGATGTCATGCATCATAAATGTATTCTTCATTCATAAAAAGCCACTTAATAACGATAAAAATTTGAGTGCAAGATGCATGTTATCAGATCTCAATAAATATGGTATTCGAGTCAGAGAACCCATTCCAGTGAGAAAATGATGGAGCACATCCATACGACGCCAACGAATCATCAGCGGAGCCGTCATCGCCGTCATCAGCATCGCCACCGGTCCATGTCCAGCCTGACCGACACGCCAAAGCGGCCGTGAAGACACCCGGGTTTAAATACCCCGGGTAGAGCACGCGCGTGCCCGTATCTCATGTTTTCGTTATTTGTTTTCAGCCATCTTGATGTCTGTTTTCAGTCGTCCGCTGCACATCGTCTTGTCCGTTGTTTCTTAATTGTGTTGTTAATGAAGGGGGAGATCCTTCTAGGACTCTCCTTTCTGAACTCCCATGTAAGGGCCCATCATGGCCCTATATAAGGCCATGATGGGACCACGTTGTCTTTGAGATCTGGTTGTTTGTTTGGCAGTTACATCACATCTTCCAGGTCTCACGAGAGAAGAAAAGAGTGAAGAGGAAGAGGAAAGCAGAGGAAGAAAGGGGAAGAGTAGGAAGCCAGAAAGGGAGAAAGGATTATGTTTGTTTAAACTTTCCCAGATCGTTGTTCTTGGGTGGAAACTATCCAGCATCGCCGTGCAATCTCTCTGGCCATCTGCTACGGAAGGGGGCATCGAGTGGTTATCGTCCATCATTGTGGTAACTTCCACCTCTGCCGTCGTGGCGAGACATCAAGAATCGTCAACGCGCCAAGCTATATTACGGGACGACGTGTGAATTCATCTCGACTGTGGCCGTCGCGAGATCCTCTGGACACCGCGGTCTGGTCATTGACGATCACTTCGAGTGCGTTTTTCTCACACGACGACCCCCCCCCCAGCAAAAGAAAGCTTGGGTTCTCCCTTTGGAAGGTCGAGAGTGTCTAAATCCTGTCCACAGTTCGGCCATTTACCTCGGAACCTGTGGAGAACACATACAAGAAAACACGCTCCGTCACTCCAACGATGGAATTATTGCTGCCGGTTGCCACGAACCTTGTTGCCAGAACCAGCGACTGAGTTCTACGATCAACGCAGACAACGATGGCCTGGGCCTCTTACAGTGTTCAAGTTGTGCCCCGGGCTGCTCTCCCAAACCGTGAGTACTACCTCCCTCAGTGTGTTCATTGATCCGGACGCCCCCCGCCACTGCTGGATGCTCGCACCCATCCAGTTAAAGTGACACGGCGGCATCCTCTCGTCTTTTGTTCTACCTCTCTTCACCCTCCAACATTATCCCCTGTGCCGTCTCTTGCCAACGGTCCGGTGATATTCTATCCATCTTCGGAACATCTCCACCATACTTGTCCGCATTGCCCGTGCATCGACAAAGATGACAACGACGAATGCTGACACAAACGAGGTACGCCGTTCCCCTTGCTCATCAGTTACATTACTTCTTTCAGTATATCTTTTGACTGCACTCCACTGACTCGGGTTAGATTAGGTGAGAGAAAATTACATTGAAAAAACTACGATTTGAGCGTCTTCCTAGCTACGAACTGAGTCCATCCGTTACGTACGAGCCCCTACGGAATTGTTCCGTTCGGCGCCATAGTCGTCATTGTCGCTCTGACGAGGTTCAGAAGGTCACTGTCATCGTCACCGGTCGCATGCTCCGGAGCTCGGAACTCGGTGGATCCCATTCGTCGGCCTTGCACGTGCATTTCACCTAGGTCGGTCGCATCACGTGCATTCAACTAGTGAATTTACCCATCGGACGACGCCTTCCACGACGTCCGACATCAGAAAACCTGAAGATGCTGACAGTTCTGATATCTGATACTATAAGGTGCATTAACAATATACAGTATTTGATGGATATTATGTGGCTCCATGTGATTTATTCATTATTATTCATGTGTGATGTTTATAATCAAGTACAAAAATATGTGATTAGTGAATCATGATGATATCACAATAATATGATTACTAATTTCAAAGCTCACATTTTAAATATTACTATTCTATGGACATTTGAGATGTTGATTGAACTATCCGGGAAAAGATAACACTATATGATCCTACTTATTTGATAAGTATGGGTGATCATCTGTGGTTGGCATGGTATTTTCCCTAAAAATATACTTAGACATATATTTAATGAAACAAACTGATAACATGCATTCATATTATCCATTAACATGAGAATGATCTAAAGCATGAAGTTAATGATGTATATTATCATTAATTTTATGTAGTTTTACATTATTAAGACATATATCTAGAGCTTCTTTTTTTACATAATTTCAATATAATATGATGGAGGACCATCGAGAAGCTCCTGCTCAAGCTCACCAGCAGCCGCGACATGACGCCCAAGCCGGAGTGAAGGACACAATCTTCAAGTACATGGCGTGACAATCGATCTGGTAATATGTTTATTTATGCATTTCCTTAAGAACAGGTAATGGGCCACCTGTTTGGGCCTCGTTTGTGTTTTTATTTGGTATCTTATTTTTTTAATTTGGTCCATGAGGGGAATGTCTCTCTATGGACCATTCCCCTAATGGCCTATTAGGGCAACCATCCAAATATATAAAGGAGGTATGCAATGACCACACCTTTCCCTGCCAAGATCAACACTTGTCGCCTGCAACCAGCTCGCTGCTTACAGGTCATCATCTCTCTCCCCTTTCTTTTACAGCGTGAATTGTCTTTTCCAGTGCTGCATCTCATTCCCTTGTCAGAGAGCTAAAAGATAGAATTAGCCACCTTCTCTGTGGGACTAGATTCATTCATTCGAGGTGTTGGATTAAGTCGTCGATGACGAAGCTGGGACACTTTCGGACAGTGATTGTCTTTCCCATCCTCATCGGTGTTCAAGCGGATTCGGAGGTCATTAGGAGCATGTTCGATACTAGTTCCCTTGTTTTCAATTACTGGTCCTAGTGAACTAATCGGCAAGCTCTGAGTGCTCTTTGTTGAATTTCTAAATGATGGCATCTTACTATTATCGCGTATCATCACACCCAATTCTTGTGGTGTAACCGAACGGATGAATCGTTGCTTCGTTTTACATCGTAATATCTACAAAATATTATGAATGAAACAAAATCCAAATTAATGACAAACTCTTTCTTGATCTATTATGATTTTTTGGGGAAATACTAAGTCAATCCAAATAGGTTATGCTAAGGAATTAAATCAAATGTTTTAGCAAAATAAATTACCAATAAGGGAGGCGGAGCAGACAAGAAGAAGTGTGGGGGGAGCAATGAGAGCTAAAAAAGTGTACAGTATATACCATATTTTGCATGATGCCTTTGTGGCTCAAGCATTATGCAGAAATAATCAAAAAGTTTCACCTTCAATTTGAAACAGGTTACATTCTAGAAGGGTGAAGGTTTCAAGTCCTGAAAAATAGTAACTTCATCTTGGAATCCATAATAAAAGTGGAGCAATCCACAAACACAGGTAAAACCTCTCAAAAGAAAGAAGAATTCAAAGAGAAACAAATATATCAAAATAAGTGAATATATTGAAGTGGGTTTAAAGGGGGTAAAGTTCATACCTTTAGGTAAAATATAAAGGATAAGAAATTCAACATGAGCAACATGGGACAACAAAATGGTGTCCCTTTTATAACAGAAAAAGGAGAAGATGTATAATCAGAGTTGACCGACTATGACAGACTTTGATAATAAGATATGAAATTATGTAGGCCAAGAAGGCTGCATATTTTTAGTCACTATAGGTTCATGATGGGCCTTCTTCCACGGTATTTTAACATTAATTTTATGCTAGCTTTCTTCAAAATAATTATTCTAAGTTCTCGTCATACATGTCGAATGTCATTGGAAAGATAAAAATAAATGTTTAACCAAAACTATTTTGTGATTTATAAATTTTGACTCCGTTTGAGTATTTCTATAAATTTCTGGTCAATGTATTTTGGGGTATACTATTCTGGATGTATCTTTAACATGACTGGAGAGTTAAAAAGTCATGGAAGTTAAATAAAATTCATTATATGAAATAAATATCAACCCTATGACAACGGAATTTTGATAAAGTCTTTAAATAGAGTATTTAATATTTTACAAAGTTTGATTTATTAAAACCTGATATTTATTATAAAAATAAAGATAACTTTGGGGGAGCTTTTACACTACTTATAAATAATTTTGTAGGTAAATTAATTTCTAAAATTCAGAGGTTATGAATTTAAGACGGTATTTCTTATCTTTCAAGATGCTTATGACCTCAAGATGGAATAAGAGCAGAATAGCGACGAGTAAGGAATAATTCAATCTCGAGTAATTTTTTTGTTATCTGATTTTCTCCTTGAACCTATAGTGAATATGATTAAATAATCGGGATTCAATGGAAAATAGATGAAGGTTAAAATCTATGTTTTTACTAACTAAATCATAATAATATAAACTAACACATGATATACTACCTCTATCCCTGGATATCTCAAATGTATTTTTTTATGAAATGTACTGTTGAGATAGGATCAAATGATTAAATCTATCAGATTGACTGAATATAAAAAATTTTATAGTTGGGTGATCAAATGAAGAAGGTCAGTTTAACAATCAGTTGGCCAATCCAAAAAATTCAGATCTGTTGATTAGAAGCAATTGACCTATCAAGTGGAAAAGCTGGTCCAATCAGGCACTATCCCATGGAAAGCCCAGGAAATCTAATACGTTCAATAATGACAAAATATCCTTAATTAGAGTCCAAATAATCTGTTTATAATTTCAAAAATGAATAAGGATTAAATTCTGAAAGTTTTCCTATAACTGATCGATTTGATGTCAGTAAGCAGTAGTCTAATAAAATGGGCGTGCAGAACTATCAAACTAAATTTGGAAAAAAAATATTGACTCAGAATGGTATGCTATTTCTGCCCAACTGTGCGTGTACATCCATGTTTTTCCCTCTAATCCACAATTATATATCTGTCCATATGTCAGAATGCTATTAACACTTCAACAATAACTGATTCATTTAATTTCCATTTACCATGATCAACCATTGGTATAATCGATCAATCATACTGTCGATCCCAACTTTCACATACAAATCCAGACTAAATATACAACTAGTTTTATTGGTGCTGCTACCTATGATGATCCCACTGTGTTCTCTGGAAGGCCACATTGGTTGCTACTCACAATGTTCTTAAATATTGCATTAATACAGATATGTCTCAATGTTTCAATGATCATAATTCTATTGCTGCATATTGGGTATTTGTTGGCAGAAATTCATGATCATAAAAGCCAATAAACTAAAAACAAGGAATCTATGAATTCCTTAGGCATCAAACATTTTTATGAGCATCGTAGATCGTAACCTATCATCAACTTTCATGAAAATGTATTAATACTGCAGCAATTACTTCTGCATTAAATCTCCATTTACCATGATCAAACATTGCATACCACATCTCCTACCCCCCCACTTTCCTGCATTCTCTTCAATTCTTTTCTTCCTCTATCTCTTAATCTTCCTCTCCTTATCTTCTCAATCTCATAATTCTCCATTCCCTCTTCAAAACCTCCCTCAAATCATTCATGATACATAATTTTCGCCGTGTGCTATACTTGTACTACTCCTTAAGTACACTGACCAGAATTCCTCTCGGAATTCCTGGATAGTTAATAATTTTGCAATTTTTAGCTGACTCCACAAGACAAGCTGATCTATTTCAAGATTTTTTTCGAATTTATCATATGCTCCAATTTACCCAGTCCTTAAGGAAAACTGGGGGCTGTTAACCCAGTTTTTTTTCTTAATATGTCAATTTCAAATCTTAGGTGCAAAAAATAAAATACTTAAATCTGAGATAAATAAGATCAACATATTTTATCCCTCATATGTATATTTCATAATTGATTTACATTTCAACAAGAAAACTTACGAACAATCAGATATATTTACCATCAAGAGCACATAAATCACAACAACTAGATACAAAGTGTCATGTTATAGCCACATTATTCTTTAGTATGCAGGCAACTATTAATCTAAAACATTTGTATTTGTCAAAGTAAAAGCACAACTTCTCCAGAAATCAAACACAAAAGAACTCCAGAAACTTGAATACCAAGAGCGATATTCCTCCATCGAAGAATGCAATTCCAAGCAGGCCCACTTGATATCGAGCTCAATCTGCTGGATATAAACTATTAAGTGGGTATTTAATCTGAATTACACTTTAAAAGCTGTCTTAAATAATATTAAAGTAATACATACCTAGTTTCAAAACACAAATTGATAATGTTGGATATAAGTAAATGGAAATTCCGATGAATGTAATGGGAAAAATTTGAATCTCATACGGATCTAGAAGATTAGTAGTTTAAACTTCACAGGGAAGTTTGATGCACTAGGAGACAACCTAAACCAACAAATCCAGATTTGATTAAACAACAGGATTTCCACCTTTATCTAGTGAAATGAATCCAAACAAAAGAATATTACAATAATATCACTACTTCTAACTGATTCTGTGTGGGTTTTATTCGTATACAAGTCTTGAAGATGGACAACGGAAATCGGAATGTAATGCGCCCATGGCAAGGGACAGAACGACATTTTGGCAAGTCATCGATCACAGAGTCTCCGGTAAGGAACAAACCACTGAATGATGAGACACAAGGTGATGCACCGTACATACCACGACTTCAAACTGGTTCTCTGCAAGTTTTACTTGTGTGCAAGGCTCGAAGACAGACGACGACGGAAATTAGAGTGTGATGCATGGCACGGGACAAAGCACCATCTTGGCCAGTCATCCATCACACAGTCTACAATTTTTTTTCTGTTTCCATACGAGGGGTCGGACGTAGCAGACGACTGAAGAACGGAGGACGGTTGAAAATCAAGAGTAAATCAAAGGCCCCTGATGATGAGATGGAACGAGATGGCACGACACAGTAGTCACAAAAGCTTTCATCCTGTTTATGCCGGGAGGGCAGAACCTATGACTGATGATAGTACAGGACGGAACATTAGACATGGTCGTTCTGTTCTTTTTGTGCAAATTGTTCGTTCTGTTCGGTTTTCCGAACAGAACAAAAACAAATTTGAACAGAACATCGCACAGACCCACGTGCGGTTCTTTTGTTCGCTTTGTGCGAATGTGTGAATTTGAGCGAATGTGTGAATTTTGTTCGTTTTTGAAAAAAAAAAAGAACAGAACAAAGAACAAGGCCCTGCGCGGTTCTTTTGTGCGAATTTTTTGTTCGTTTAAAACGAACAGAACAGAACAACCATGTCTATCTGTCCACAAGCCTTATAACTGATTCTCCTCTGATTCATTGTGTATAATTTAAGGTGATGTGAGCCCTAAGTTATTTCGACGACTCAAAACACAGTTTTCTTATGTAATTGCTGAAAATTAAAATCTTGCTTGGAAAGCAGTAGGCAAGAGCTGAGTATTACCCGGGAAGCTCAGCCATGGTGACCCATATGGTGATGGTGGTGACGGCGTTCGTGAAGCTGGGTGGGGGGGAGGTCGACCCAATTCAGCTGGAGCTCGATCTCACCCGACTCGACATCGCGAAGGCGGAGGGCTATGTCCTGGACGAGCTTGCCATCTCGGAAATGGATCTTGCTTTCCTCTGCCAGGGAGTTAGTGCGGCTGGGGATGATGTTCTTGACAATCACGCTCTCGGGAAGGTTTTGCAGACCCATCCTCACTGCCTGAATGAATGGCATAACGTCAATGTCTGCGTTCCCCATCTTGTCGTCCCGGCCCAGTATGTCCTTATCATATACACTCTGATCCAAGACGAAATTCAAAAAATCAGTGAAAGTGTCTGCCATGAACTTTGCATGAGAGAGAAGACTATAGAGGATCCCAAGCATTTATACAAGACCTTTTCATAACAAACCAGACAAGAGAGAGAGAGAGAAAGAGAGAGATCCAGAGAAATTTTAGGGATTTGAAGAAATTTTAGGGATTTGAAGATTGGACAATAACAAGCCAGGCAAGATATTATCCTAGATCTGACTGGAAAAACCAAGACAAGAGAGAGAGCCACATAAATTATTGAAGAAATCAAGAAATTATTCAAGATTTGGCCGGAAGAAGCCCAACGAAAGAGAGGGCGAGAGAGAGAGGAGGATAATCCATTGCATGAAAACATCTAAGACCTTGCCAGGAAAAGTTAGAGAAATAAAGAAGAGAGGAGAGAAGAGCCAGACGAAAATGCCCAGATGAGAAAAAGAGGATATAAAGAGAGATTAAGATAGGAAAGACACAGAGAGATATTAAAAGAGCACTGATAGAGAGACAGAAAGAGGGGGAAAATAGAGAGAGGAGGGCCACAGAGAGAGATACAAGAGAGGAGAGTTACAAAGTGAGAAGGAAGAGGTATAGAGAGGAGAAACAGAGATAGAGAGAGAGGAGAGGACTCACAAGGTGGATCGGGTGTGAGGGATCGAGAACGCACAAGGTCAGCTCCTCATTCCACTCTGGATTGACGCTCTTCTTCACAACGCCAGTCTTCAATTTCTGCAAGAAGAAAAATTCGAGATGATCTCAAAACGATGCAAACGTGGAGATTTAGATCTCATAACACGACGGTTAATCTAGAAAATCATGCCAAAACAACCCTTCAAATGCTCAAAGATCCGATGAATATATGAGATATGAAACATAATCTCAATCAGAAACCTGATCGAAAAGAATCTAAGTGACAGAAAGAATCCACAGAAATGATCTTGCAATTGAAAGCAGAAGAACACAAACACTGCATAAGCCCGCAGTCATTAAGGATTTATAAAAAATATCAAAGACTGAACCTTGATGGGGAGAAAAAAATCAAAGCAAGTATTGAAAAAATCATAAAAAACAATTAATGTGCAAAATAATGTCCAGAGAACCCTTCAAATGCTCTGACGTCTGAGGAAGAGGAGATCACAACTGCTTCCTCGATTGCTGTCGATCATCTCATGCTAACAATCTCAGTCAGAAACATGATTGAAAAGAATGAGGTCGCCAATGAAAGTGAAGAAGGAACTTTACCAGTAGTGATCTGGAGGATTTGGCTCCAAAGGGAGAAAAAAACATAGCAAGTTTGGAAACGTGATAATCACAGTCTCGTGATCTCAATTACAAACTTGATTGAAAAGTCTCAAGTTACAGTCAAAAACATCGCCATTGAAGGCAAAGGATGAACTCTAACTGTGCCATCGTGGAAAAAATACCGACTATTTCTCTGTAAAGAGAATACCGCAGCATTATTTAACCCACATTCAATCAACCAATGGGGAAAAAGATGACCGGGAGTCGGTGAGTAACTTTTTCTCTGTCCTGGGTTTTTACTGATACGAACCTTGATCTAGGTTCATATCGAGAGGAGAGTAGAGGACGAGGCGAGGTAGAAGTTCCCGGGGTAGGAGGGTCGAAACGGGAATGATAGGAGGGGTTGAACAGAGGAGGTAGGAATCGACCAGGGATGAGCCGGCTGGATGGTTAAGGGGTAAGATCAGGTGAGACGATCACGGGGAACGGGGATCATTGGACGGTTAAGGGGATGGGACTGAGACAGGGAGGATCGAGATAGTGAGCCAAGAGGCCAATCTTACCTTAAGTCTTGACTGCCCTCCTCAAGGGAGGGCTATACATATTTATAAGAGGCGGAAGCAGCCTACCATAAACATGAGATGACTGAAATGCCCCAAGTGGGCTAAAATTCCTAAGATACCCTTGGGGGTAGAGGATCGTATCATTTACCCCAATCA